>NC_044195.1:1846144-1961144 GCF_900880675.1 Sparus aurata | reverse complement strand
CAAGATGCTGTACTGGAGACAGGCCTCTGTAGGCACTTATTTCACACGAGCCGTTTTTAGACAGGTCAGCAAGCCGCCTATTTGCCCGTCCTTTTGGCGGCTAGGTCCGTGGTTTATGACAGAGGCCGGCAAATTGGGGGTCTGTTTTGGTCCGCCAATTTGTCACCTCAGAGGGTACACTTATTTCCTGCTATCTAAATCCGAGGTGTCAATGTGCCGGCCCCTGCGTAAAATGGGTGGAGGTGTCGATGACCTGTACTGTTGTGCGACCCACAGCTGGGGAGTTTTAAAACCAGGAAACAGCTGATCACAGCAGTCAGTCCATCACTTCATCCGCGGACATTAAGATGAACAACTGGACAGCCGCTGAGATTCTCTGTAGCTGTCTTCGTTGTCCGCTTGTTGTTGTAGCGGCAAGCTAGGAACAGTTGCTACTTTCAAATTAAAAGCCCCCAACTAAGAACTCAGTTCTAAACGCCAATGGGGTGCAATGTAAAGCTCTCATTTTGAAGACAAATTTGTTGTAACCGTTCACAGCCCAACTTCGTGCTTCACATCAAGTCACATGTTTACGCATACCCCGGTGGCGGCCAAGTGGTGGCTTTTGGAAAAGGAGGAATATTACTCCTCCATTTTAGAAAGATGGGGCGGCACATTGCCACCTTTACATTAGAGCAAATGTGCCGCCTTTTCTATCTAAAAAGGGCTACTGTTTGGCCAGTGATGATCTCAAACTCCCCTGCTCTTAATCCAAAACACCCACTTTTCAACATTGGAGATGATCCAATACTGATGACAATATTTTTGCCACAGGCTATATGTTACTCAACAATAAAACTGAAAAAAACTACAGTTAAATAAACCAAAACGTGGCATTTGGAGGAGCTACCAGCTGTGGAATCTTCTTGTGTCACTGGTGCCATAGCAGTTAATAAACCAGCAAATCATGAAGCTGATCATCAAATAAATCAGCCAGGAAGAACACAATACAATCATTTATTCTTGAGAAGAATTCCTGTATTGAACTCAATATATTCACATTCTGGAATAGACAGCCATATATAATAACAGAAAAAAATTAATTATCATATAATATCGCTATTATAGGTCATGTATCGGACTGTACAAGCTGTTCAACAGAAATACAGAATAAGTATTTTTTGAACATGGAAAGGGACTTTATATAAATAAATAAACAAGTGAAGTTGTTTTGCTCACCGACCTTGATGATCTCTCCCCTTTTAACTAAGCTGAGATGCCATTTTGCATCATTCATCACCTCTACTCAGAGGCGGCTCCTCCCAATGGGCAATATGGGCAGCATTTGTGGAGGGGTGGCATGAGCTCCCGCAAAAAAGAGAAAATAGGTTCAGCTCTGGATCTCAGCTCTCCCTACTGGTGCGGGGGAGCGGTGTAGCAGGGGATTCATCTAATAGTGCAAAATTAATGCAATTAGTCATAATAGTAAGATAGATAGATAAGATCTTTAGATAGATAGATTGACTCGACTGCTTTGCCTCAGAGCTTGCAAACTTGGCCTTTCTAAGTAGACCATCACCAAAAGCGTATCAGATGAAAGACGTTGACACGTTTCCTTTGCAGCCATAGTCACCTTTGTGTCCACAAGCGCTTTCAGTGCTCAGGGTGTCTCTGTATTGGGTATTTTTTTTTGGTAACAAGATTGAAAACTGCATCGCAGTGCTATAGCAGATGATCAATATTCTCAAGACCTCCTTGCCTAACATCTTCAACAGGCCACTGTCTTGCCAGGCCTCATCAATGCTGGTGGTTTGACACAACCGTGACTCATCTTCAACTTGATTCACAGTATGGCCTCTTCAGGTAGAATAGAAGGAACTGGAAAATGAAAATTAGACTATGGAAATTTGGTAACCATTAGCTACAGATGAAACAAACTTACTCCCATCTGTGAAGAATGGCTTCAGCTCATGGTTACCCTGGTTTTGGAGGAAGGTTTGGGTGTTCTGTCCAATGGAGAGTTCCTCAACAGGTAGCTGATTTTCTCTTCTGCTGGTTGGCTGGATACCTCTGTTTATGTCATTCACTGTAGTGATAATATGCTCAGGCTTGCAGAATGAAAGAAATACAATGCAGTTGCAGCTCCAAAGTTGGAAAGAGGATATGTATGCATGGCTTCTCTTTTTAAAGTATTTGGTTGCTGGTTTCAAAATAAATAAGATTTTCTTCAGAAAGAGTAAATATGCCTCTGGCACGAGGTCTGTGTGGAAGCAAAGCACATTTTTAGGTGTGTCAGATCTGTTTTCTCTCCTTGTTTGGTTGTTTGGGGTTTTCTTTGTATTTTTCTTTTGCAGCTCTGTTTGCAATTTCGTTGTGCTTGAAGAAAAATCTGGGTTTAACTCTGTAGCAAGGTGAATGGGAGCTTTGACTTGAGCTTGAAACGTCTGGGTAGGACCAGATGTAGTAATTGTGCAACTTTGATGGGGCAGAGCAGAAGAGCCTAGGTTGCACTGCAGGTGGCATGGTGGTGGGGCCTCGGCTTCAGCATTCTGGGTTGGACTGGGTGGAAGCTTTGGCAACTTGGAGGAACCTAAGGGTTCTGTCTTGCTTTTCTTCCCTGATGCCTACCTCATTTAAAAAAAACAAAAACAAAAAGAAACATTCCCCGCAGACTCTCTAGATTCACAGATCTTGAGCGACAATCCAAATTCCCTCTCAAGACTAGCATCAAACATCCTAACCACAATGGAGTTAATTTTCATGCCATCCATATTGGTGCAGCTGTCTTTAGCAAAGCTGTATGGAGGCCCCTTCATTGCGTATGTGAGGCACATATTATTCCTGGGCAGTGTTTTCACATCAGGAAATATCTTCCTAACTTGTGTTCTAGTCATGTCTAAAGCAGCAAATGGTGATGTAACCATGATAACCATAAGGAAATTAAGTTTAATTACTTTACTAAATAAAATAATTTGTTTTGTATTTTGTAAAATGTTTAATCGACAAGTAACTTACACTGTAATGTAAAATAAAACCTATATTGCAATGTTAAATGTAGATATGGAACCGAAACTTTGCTTTCAGGATTTCTACTGTCTTTAATTATTAAATAACGAAAATAAACTTGTATAGGCACACATCATATACGTCTGGTGAAGAAACTGGAGTCTATTCAACTGGATAATTACCTAGGAATGCAGGGCTTTGTAGCTAGAGGTTAAAGCAACATTTCTTAACTGTATTGTCTGGAAAGGACTGAATTGTAGTAGGACGAATGGTGTCTCTTTCATAGCCTATCAATTGCAACTTCAGTGAGGGTGTAGGATCCGAGCGTTACACACATGTTTACTTCAAGATACACATTTTCAAGACATAGCATTGTTGTGATGAAATTAGTTTTGTTTATATATAGCACCTACATTACATCTCACAAATTGTTACAGTCCTGGGATTTGGATTTACAATAGTGAGATTCAGAAACTCGGGGGGAGGGCAAATCCCACAAATGCAAATTTTTACATAATGTGCTTTAAGCCACATTATTACCTGAAGCTCCTTGGTGGCTAATGTCAAAATCAACATGCAGAATGCATGGTGTGGCAGTTTTGAAGGGCATGGCCATTGCTCTTTTGCAAGGAATTTTTTGAGAGGCTTGAAATCTCTTCTTTTTAGTGGGTTTGCTGCTTTCTCCCCCTTTGTCAGTATCCTCTTCATTTTATAACAAGATTATCTTAAACTGAAAGGTCTGGTAAGGACACACAGACGCCCAGTGCATGCAGACACACACACGTACCCTGGTACCTTTCTCAGTAACATTATTACTGCCACACATGTTCTCACTTTTTTTTCATGGTGCCATGATCTATTCCTGTCAATAAGAATGGGTTTGGCTGCAATAACATTTGTCAGTACATTACCATGAAAATTCATGTTTAACAATCTGTGATATATGAACTACTTAAAGTCAGTTACTTTTCCTACTCACATGCGTTGTAAAATAACAAATTTCCTTGCAAATATTGTGACTGGGCTAACATTATTAACTTTGGATATTTTCCGAAGTTTGAAAGGTCTGTATTATATGAATGTAATTAAAGTCACAACTTCAACTAAAAGAACCATCAGAACCAGCCAGCCAAAGTGAGGAGGGGTAATGAGACAAAATGATTACATTGATGTCGATGTTGAAATGACATCATGCATCTGTCAATCATGATCATCCCCAATTGATATTTGGGTAAAGGCAGGCTCTTCTTCTTTAGTCTTCTGCAGACTAGACGCTGCTGTCTTGTGCAGCTTTACTTGAGTACTGCATAATGTGCATAATTAACATTACATTAGCAGCTTCTTGCATACTTAAGTGAGAGAGTACCTGCTAAGAAAAATGTGTACACGTTGGCTGGTCTGCCTTTTATTTCTTCTGTCTGACAGCGAGGACAAAGCAGCTTTAGACCTTGGAAGTGAGGACATTTCTTGGAAAGATAGGACATTGCCGAACCTCACATTCGAACAGGCCTTTAAAGGGCTGTTTGAGAGTCAAGATGCGGTATTACAGTGTAGCTCAGATTAGGGGACTACAAATACCTAAAAGCATCTGGCAGGCTCTGACTTGGGTTATCCTGTCATTGTTGACACTTCCATAAGGAAAAGATCTAGGGAGCGTATGATATTATTATCGTGTGCACGCATGTGTGGATACCTGTCAGGGAGCTGATGTGTTCACTTGAGCCGTCTTTACTGATTCCTTCCTCCTCTGTGATGTGCCTCATCCGTACATTGAGACTCAGGCTGTCTTCATCTGACGGCTGTAACAAATATCAACAATACGACGTGGTTTGGAACTAAAAATAGAAATATTAATTGATTAACAAAATCCATTAAAAAAAATAGACAAAAACTGATGTCTGACTGTTGTATGAAGTCATTTATTCGGTATGAAAAGCACACTTTTGCAGATTCCAGCTTCTCCAGTGTGAAGATTTGCTGCTTTTCTCTGTTTGACTTTGTGTTAAACTGAATATTCTTTATTTTGGATTGCCAATGAGAGAAAACAAGATATTGTAACAACATTATGTAACATTTAGACTATTGATTCATAAAAGAAAGAATTATTGACAGGTGAACCAATAACCATTAGCTGCAGCTCTAAACCACTTTTTAGTTAAACATTTATTGATACTGCTAATGTAAAATGTACAAAATGTATGGAAATGTACATAAATTGCATACCAAAATGAAGATCATATCTGACAAATTCTGACACGACACATTGTCATTAAATGAGAAAACCAGAATATTTGGTGGATGTAATGGGATTTTGATGGGAAAATGATTAAAGTGATAACATTTCATGTACAGTTTACTTTTACCTATTTACTTACTCATCTAATTAGTGTTGTTAACTTTGATAATACAGCTTGCTGTTCGGTTGTTATACATTATGGCCCTTTTCTTAACCAAATTTAAAAGAAAATAATTTATTTATCCTAATTTGCACTAAATTGTCTCCTTTCTGTTGTACTGCTGTTCTTATGTGCGGTGTCCTTGAGTCCTTTGAAAGGTGCCTTCAAATAAAATTCATTATTATTATTATTATTATTATTATTATTATTATTATTATTATTGTTACTGGGAACTATTCTTGGTGATTTGTTTATGAAATGTCAGATAATATGGAAAATTCATTGACTTACCATAGCACAAAAATATATATTTAACTTGCTTGATGGTTTTAATGAGTAGTCCAAATCAAAAGACTTTTCTTTTCACTGACATATACAATGAAGAAAATTCTGCTGGGCTCAAACTAGAAAACATGAAAAATATATGCTATAGATGAAACAAACAGACACACAGCATCTAGGGATAATTAGACAAACACACATACACATCCTTAAACACACAAACTCTCGGTACCTCAGTAGCAGACAGTCTCTTGTCTCCGTTGTCACTGCCGACTCCTGAGTCGCTGTCCTGCTTCCTCTGCTGCTCTAAGTCCTCCACACTGCAGACACACAAGACAGGTCACACATCTGGCACACACAAACACAGAGAGAGATGGAGAGAGAGACAGCGAGAGAGAGAGAGCAAGAGAGAGAGAGACAGACAGACAGAGAGAGAGACAAAGATGCACTTTCTCCTACAATGTGAAAAATTCAATGAAACAAGAATCATTTATTTTGACAATTCAGCTCTATAATCTCAGATTTCAAAGAGCTGAATTACCAATCAAAATTAAAAGTACTCCTGGGAGAAGGAGACAAGAGCATATCTGCCACAACCTGAGGGACAGTAAGTGACAGACACACACATTGGCACATTGAATTGAGTTGAACTTAATTGACATATAGAGAGACACAGAGAGAGAGACACACAGACAGACCTGGCTGTCCAGAGAGGACCGGCTGTGTCGGTTCTGTCCACACAGACAGATGGAGACAGAGCAGCACTTCCTGCTGCACTGTGACACATACACAGATCTCAGAACCCAGATATACATTAAAATCACAGGTACAACCCCAGACTTCCCCAAACTATCAGACCAAGAAAAACTACAACATTTACTGGGAGAAAAAACTGGCACTGCTGTAGATGCAGCGAGATATGTGAGAAGAGACGAGCTGCACAACACCTGACATGATTTCCTCCACATGAACCAGCTGATCCTGACTGGGTTCTTACCTGCACACTGATATACTGTTTATTATTGTTGTTATTATTGCTATTATTGTTATTATCATCATTATTATTGTTATCATTATTATTGTTAACATTTTTTCTGTAATCCTATACGCTTTGGCAATATTGTGAACCACAGTCATGCCAATAAAGCTTGTTAAAATTGAAATTGAATTGAGAGAGAGAGAGAGAGAGAGAGAGAGACAGAGAGAGAGACAGAGAGAGAGATATATTTTTTAATTTTTAAATGGTTACTTTATTGAAACCTATTTAAAAAATCAGGTTACATCAATTAAAACTAAATAAATAGATAAAAAAAAACACAAACAGATCAGATCAACTGATCTGAAAATGTGAGCTGATGCTCCTTAACACCACACAGAATAAGTCTGTGAGTCCATGTCAACTTAAACTGGTCCAAGTACTGCATCTCCTTATAGTACTTAAAATCGATCATGATTCTGGCTTTGACCGTCCTGCTGAACAATAGAACAACATCAGCATCCACACCGTCCTCTACCTTCCTCTTTCTGCTGACGTACACAGCCATCTGTGACTGCCCCAGAATAAAGTTCAGCAGCTGGCACTTGTGTTTGGTCGTCTTCTTGTACCTGAAACCCAGGATGAATGTCTGTTTAGAGAAGACCTCCCCTGCCTTCCTGTACAGTCTGCCCAGCAAAGAGAAGAGAGGGCTGAGCCGAGAACACTCGGAGAAGCAGTGGAACACTGTCTCTACGGCACCACAGAAGGGACACTTGTCTGAGACAGCAGGGTTCATGATGGAAATGAATGCGTTTACTGCTAAAATCCCATGGATCAGCCTCCACTGCAGGTCAGCCACCCTCTTTGTGAGTGGAGGTTTGTGCAGGCTCCTCCACTCGGGCCGAACTTCCTCACCTGAGCCCAGGTGAACTCTCCAGGGCGAGTCGGCCCGATGCTGTATCCTCTGTCTGTGCAAGCACTCCACCATCAGAACAGATTGAGCTTTGCCTTTTGCCTCCTGCAGGTTCACCTCACACTGTCTGCCGTCACAGCTCCGACCGTCCATCCAACAGGGACGGACACTGAGGGGAGGGAACAGGTCATCAGGGTGGGGGACGGTCACAGTACCGCTGTAGTCCGTCAGCAGGAGGTGGTCATGCCCCGTCAGACAGCTCCTCCAGTGGTCCAGCAGCCTGCCCACGATCCTCTCCGACCTTCCTCCCAGACCAGCCGCCAGGCCCGCTGAGTTCTGTAACTCAGGTCCGGTGAAGGTGACCATATTTCCCAGCGTTAAAATCCCTGCTCTGCTGAAGGCCTCTGTGACTGCTGCTCCCACCCAGCAGGGGGCGCTCAGGCGTCCTCCGTGGACCAGCGGCTCCTGCAGCAGCCAGAAGAGAGAGTCGTGTTGACCCCTCTGTTTCTGCAGCAGCCTCCACACGGTGAAAAGTCCACGATAAAAACCAGGCAGGGTGTGAAACCTCACAGTTTTAAAATCCATTAAGAACACAGAGTCTTGTAATCCCAGGTGCACCACTCCCTGTCCTCCCTCCTCTTTCGGAAGGAAGAGAAGAGCCTGTGGCAGCCAGTGCAGTCTGTCCCAGAATAAGTCCACCAGGACCTTTTGGACCTCTGAGAGCAGATTTGAGGGGGGGTCAACACAAGCCAGCCGGTGCCATAAAAAGGAGGACACCAGACTATTATTGATCAGTGTCCGTCCTCTGAATGACACACTCGGCAAGAACCATCTCCACCTCTTCAGCCTGCCCTGTACAGACTCCAGGACCCCCTCCCAGTTCTTCTTTAAAAACAGTTCATCCCCTAAAAACACTCCCAGATACTTTATCCCACCCGTCTTCAAACACAACTCAGAGAGTCCTTTTTCACTGACACAGCTTCGCTTTTTCCCCAGTTTACCTTAGCTGAAGACAGTTTGTTAAAAACCCCCACATTCTCCTCTAAAACACATATGTCCCTCTGTGTGTTTAAAACCACCACCACATCATCAGCATATGCCGACAGCTTTACGGCCGCAGGACACCCAGGGAAAACCACTCCCGTTAGCTCTTGTCTGAGTTTGTGCAGCAGGGGTTCGATGGCAAGAGAATACAACATTCCTGACAGCGAGCACCACTGCCGCACCTCCCTCTGGACCACAAAAGGAGCAGCCAGACCACCGTTTATTTTCAGTATGCTCGCAACCTCACGGTACAGTACCTGGATCCTGGCTATAAAACCTGGGCTGAACCGAACGCACTGAGCGTGCGCCACAGGTATTTGTGTTCAACCCGGTCGAAAGACCAGTATCTATTGCCAATGAGCCGGAGACTTCCAAGACATGCCGAATTAAAGGAGAACTTCGGTCGATTTAAACATGCAGCTTCATTGCTCAAGCTACCCTTGACTTGCCAGTACCAAAGACACGAACACATTTGGTCCAACCATTACAGAGCTCCGTGAACGGAGACTTAGCACTGACAGCTAACAGCATGGGGTCAGAACTTTACACTGTGTTTTAAGTGTCTTAACATGCTCCACATCTAACACCGAATGTTATGCAACAACAGCAGACACCTTAGCACACAGCACTGTAGTGTGTATGACTCAAAATGAATAAAAAAGTAGTTAAAACAATGTGTTTGTGCAAGGAGCTACTTACCTGTTTGTTGACATCCGTGTGTTCCGGTAGCTAGACCAAACTAGCATATCCATCGAGTGTGCACTTAACAGGCTTAACAGGCTATTGTAAGACTCATGGCTCATGACAGGCTGTAACATGGACATGTACATTATGAACATGAACACGAAAATGCTGGACTACGTTTCCGTCTCCGCCAGTGAGGGAGTAAGTGCACGCTCGACGGATTGACTAGTTTGGTCTAGCTACACTGTAAAAAAAATTCCGTTGTTTTTACGGAAAAAAAATGGCAGCTGTGGTTACCAGAAAAATTTTGTAAAAAATACAGTACAAATGTAAACAACTTTACAGAAAAACTTGTACATTTTACTGGGATTCAGTGTAAAATAAACGATAACTAAATGTAATTTTTTCTGGTATTCAATGTACAATAAACAGTGACTTGATGTAAATTTTACCGGGATTCAATGTACAACAAGCGAAATCTGCATGTAAGTACTACTGAAAAAATGTGTATAAAAGCAGCGTGGTCCTGTTAAATTTTCAGTAAAATACTATGTAATCTACAAGTTTAAAATGTTTTTTTGTGAATTGCTACAGTTTTTTGATGTGAAATTTTCAAGTTGTTCTGTGAAGTTGTTTACATTTGTACTGTATTTTTTACGGGATTATTCTGGTAACCACAGCTGCCAGTTTTTTTCTGTAAAAACAACGGGACATATATATATATTTTACAGTCTTATAGGATTAAAGTTTTTAAAGTCAAATAAACAACTAAACACTAAACAAACTGAATTGCCTGTTAGGATTATTGCTCAGTAAAAAATTTAAACTGTTTTAGACATTACAATTAGAATGAAAACCTCTTAGATGATTTCATTTGACGTTTGCCAGAAACGGGAAAATGTAATCCTGTGAACACAGCTTAAGCATTTATAATGGAAAAGCAATGTATACCTCAAGGACTATACTGACAAAACAAAAACAAACAAATAACTTGCTTCCCCAAGAATTTATTAACCTCAAATGAGTGAGTAAACAAAAAATCTGTCAGATAATGACACTGATGATTACAGCTGAAAATAGAAATGGACCAAAACAGAGATGTCATTTCTCAACATAGTGTACATATTTGTATCATGTACTCTTCCCCCCCCATGTTAAAGGAACCTGTGCGTGTTAGAATGACACTAATTGGCCAATGCCTTTTGCCTTTGAGGCTGCAAGTGTCTGTGTGTGAACCACAATCCAAAGAGTAGAACTAACAAAACATCTGTCAAATAAGAAGACACCGATGAATGACTCGGGCATTGCTACAGCTGCTGGGGGACCCTAACATGGACCCTTGATCATGACATAGCATAACATCATAACATGACTCTTAATCAAAACAACATACCCTGGTCACAATTACACAACACAAACAAACTCTTCTGCTGATGCTTACTGTGCATCACGCCACTCGTGATCTGAAAGATCTTGAATCAATGTAAGGACTCGGGGGGTTCACATGAAGACGGGATGTTTTTGTCTTCTCTACTTTAGTGCCCTTCTCAGGGTTAATGGAGAAAAAACACCTGTGGAAACAAGACAGATAACTGTATTAATAACAAAATATCTTCACATTAACAAAAATCTTCACAATGATAACTTTTTATTCAAGCTATTACTTTAAAGAAACTTATAATAGGTAAAAGTCCCTAAGCCCCAAGTCACCGTAGCAGCTACTTCTAAATAAAGTGAAAATGGTAGATAAACCTAATCAAAACCAAAAAGACACACCTTTGCAGAAACTCCAGGGTTGATGCCAGGCATGATGGGTAATGTATGGTGAAGCAATAGTAACTCCCAAACATCAGGCATAGGGCAGAAACGAAGGAGGGGATGTTGTCCTGTACAATGTTTCGATCCACACTCAACATGAAGCGATTTGCAGAATAGCAGGATTGTCCTGAAAAAATGTAAACACAAGGAAGGCGGACACAATTCAAACTTAATTAAAACAAGACACAAAACTATTCTAGCATCATTTTTAGGAATCAGTGAGTGTGCAGGGTGTGGGACAGACATATTAGGCCTTTCAAAATCCACTTTGACTAATTTTAAGAGGTAACTATATCAAGAAACATTGTGCAAGATAAATCTGTGCCAAAATAGAAATGAGAGAAAGGAAAGGAATAAAGAAATACAGAATGAGAGAGAGACTGAAAGATATTTTTAACTTACCACACACAACAATCGTCGGAGTCGAGGGAAGTTGGTCCATCTGTACTTCCCCTGCCAGGCATGTATCCTCGACATAAACGAACATGGCGTCTTCCTTTTCATCAAAGTAGGACAGCAGAAGCAACACCATGTCTTTGAGGTCTTCAGAAAAACCACTCAGCTCTCCCCTCATCACTTGATACTTTGTTACAGCCTGTAGGAGCTTTCTGCTCTCGTGCATACAAACTGTGTTCATGTAGTTGAGGAGCCTATTCCCCTTCAGCTCCAGATTACGTGAGAAAACCTCTTTCAGCCCAAGTCCGGTTAGCTCCTGAAAGTGGACTGCCATACCAAGCTCATTAAACAAAAACGGCCACTCATCAAGGAGGTTCTTGATATTTTGCCCCTGGTTGACTTTTTTGCGCTGCGTGTAAAAGGTCAACTTCATGAGACGTTTGACCTCGTCTGGATGAACATCAGGTTGCTGAGACATCATCTTCAGTCTTTCTTCATGTTCTTGCTGGCTCTCTGGGGTCTCTCCAAGGGGCAGGAATTTCAGATTCCAGTTAATGCACCCATAGGTGTCCTGGACTGCTGCTCTCTGCTCTTGAGAGACTTCATCTGTGTCATCTGTGTCAGAGTGATGCTTTCTTTTTCTTATTTTTGGGGTTGTAGATCGCCTCACATTCTCTATCCTATTTTGAAGCTGTTTGACAAGAGAATGATACCCTGCCCCAATCACATCTCTATTACGTCTTGCAAAGACTTAGGATATTTTGCCACCATCTTTTTTGCAACTTCTGTGGAGCTCCTTTTGTTAATGCGAGACCTATTTTGTATCGTCTCAGAGACCACGATTCGGACCATCTCCCGCCTCATTCGTGGATTTGGTTGTTTCCCTCTCTCAAGCGACTGTAAAAGTTCCTCTGGGAACTTGTCCCACGGTATCAAAAAAGTATCCACCCAGTCTACATTAGGGCTTTGGCAGTTCTTGGAGGAGGTTGAGGATGAACTTCTGGGTGAAGACTCCAAGGATATGGGAGGTCCTTCTGAAGCAACAGCAAATGAGCTATCCGTTTCAGGAGTCAGGCCTGCAAACACACACACCAGCCAATTACAAAAAAAACACACACACAAAAAAAAAAACACGTTAACGATAACACTTCTCTAAGAAATATACACCTTTTTTATCAAATGCAATGAAATTAAACACATATGCAATTTTAGGTTTTTTTTTTCTTTTTTTTTTTTTAACATTTTTAACCCATGAACTTGAGATTTTACCAAACAATGAAAAATATTTATTCTAACCTTTTTAACCTTCTTCTACCAAATCCTATTTAGCCATATATTTATCATCAAACTATTTACTATATTGTACCTGCACAATTGTACCTGGGCTATAGAGAGAAAAGTTGAATTGCTTTTTCTAGACAGTGCAATAATGAGGACATCTTGTTGTTATCAGGGCCCAAATGTGAATGCTACTACATTCCTGATTAATCTTTTGTGCAGGTTACTTTGGGCACTGGTTGCATCCTGTACTGCAAAACTTGACTTACATCTTAGCTTCCAAGCAGCAAGTAATTTTCGGGCTTGAATGGGCCGCGACACTGTCAGCAAATCGGCTTCCTCGATGAACTTAAAGTCATCAGATGTCTCAACCCCGAGGGATTGTAAATGCTCTTCTAGAATGTCTTTATTGTTCTCTGAAAAGTCAGGCAGGACCTCAGTTATAGTGCTGCGTAGAAATGTTTGCTACATGTCAGGCCTTTCTAGAATAAGAAAGAATGATATCAGTTTCAAAATGCAAGAAATGTACAACTAGTCAAGTATCAATGTACATACAAACAAGAGGAACTTCAACTTTAAGTATGACTGGGTAAGGATATATACTTTCTGTACTTCAAAAAAGGAAAAACGATCATTTTCATGTTCCTCAAATAGTATTATATGATGTACCTTTGTACTGTATGTCTGTGGAAACACTAGTATTGTGTTCTGAAAAGCCAAACTCACTCACTGCATGTTTAATTGCATCACTGTAAAGGCTGGGATAAAAAGTACAACTGTCTTTGACTTGCAGAAGCTGACTGCAGCCTGGCCCAGCTGAAAGATATGCCTGAAACATTTGATGTCTCTCGGATAACGCTAGGCATATGTTTTTAAAGTTTTTTAAATGCCTTGCACATCTCTTGAAGTAGCTGTGTTTACTTTCGAAACGCATGGTCCATACTCTAATTAAGGGGCCGAATTTCAAAATGAGTGCCGGATAATGACGCATGAAATGGTGTTTGGGTTTTAGTATAGTCTCAGGAAATAAACACTTTCTTGATTCCAAATATTCTTGGATTATAATGTCAAGATAGGCTACTTGGGACAACGAAATCTTTTGTGCACAAATCATATCAACAATATCTTTAAGCTGCAGAGTTAACTGCCACACATCATCTTCTGGATTTTGGACTTTGTCACCAATTAACACAGGCAGCAACCTTAATAAATTCCAGTTCTGGATAGCTTGACCTGAAAGCTTGGACCCCTCAGAGTTGACAGCATCAGATCCCTTGTACTTGAACTGCTTGATGCGTCGGTTCAACACTGAATATGTAAACCATTTCTTTTTCTTGATGATACTTCAAATACAGTGCAACATCATAAGATAAGACACCCTCAAATATGTCGTGGCCTAAACAAGGTGGGAGACCAGGCTGGCAAACATGAAAAGACTTAAGAGCATTGAAAACAGAGTTTACCTTTATGCCTCTACTGCCTTGTCCGTCTTCAGCTTGTAGAACTGCAGAATCATAACTTTCAGGAGTACGCTGTGGACCACAAACATTTGGATCATTCTCAAACTCGGTTCTTGTTATTTCACAGTATCTGCAAAAGTACACAGAGCGGCTAAAGTTTTCAGTGAACCCGCAATCATGCACATTTTGCATCTCTTCAACGATTGTCTGTATTGTTGAAGCTGGAAGAAGGAGCTGCCCTTGCAATTTTAGGTAGAATAAACAGACATTCCTAAGAAAAGTCTCATTGAAATCCTGTGGCAATTCACTGCTTTCATTTGTTGTGGCATCATTTGAGCTCTGGGGAACATCTTCACATGCACTGACAGCAGAGGGCTGAGAAACATTTTCCCTGTACTTGTCACTTATACTATCCACTGAACACGCTCTGTGTTTTCGTGACATATGAGCAGTAAATGATGATTTAACAGTGAATGTATTTTCACAACTTGTTACTGGACATGCCACAGGTCGCCCCTCCGCTATATGCTCTTTTAGGTGGGAAATAAGCTCTTTGACTGTGTGAAATGGGCACTCACACAGCGAAATAGCACACTTAAAATCTGTAAAAACGGCTCCAGCAGTAACAGAGGTGCAGGTGCGTTGTGAACTCGATAGAAATTACCTTTAAAAGCGGCATAGGTACAAAAAGTCCGTTTGCAGTCGGTGCTGACACATTTGAAAAACGGATGGGGTTCGTTCCTATTGATTTTACAATGCAGCACGTAACCCCTCAAGGTTTCTAATGTTTTGCTGCAGAAGTTGCAAGTTAACATTTTTGCTAAACTTCCTAAACCACCGCTTCACAACCGCATGAAACGAGCGCGAATTCAATGTAAAGTAGTTAGCTGTGACCAAGTAACGTTAATCAACTGTTGCATGTAAAACCACCGCTTCACAAACAACAGCATAAAACGAGCGCGAATTCAATGTAAAGTTGTTAACGTTAGCTGTAACCAAGTACAAGTACATGTAAAACCACCGATTCACAACACATCATAGTAACATTACCATAGTTAGCTAAGGTTAGCTTGCCTATTGCTAGTTCTACACGCCAAATTTCAGCTCCCACATGGCAACAACTGAAAGGAAAAAAGCGAACTGCAAGAGTTCAGTAAACCCCCTAACTTGACGTTATTACTGCGACTGACAATTTCTCTCACAGACAGATGTTATCTCTTTTTTCTTATCGCACATATCATGCATTTAAAGTTTAAGAATCAGCTTACCTGAACAACCGATGCTTTCACAGACTGGGCGCGCTGTCTGCAGCCTTCAGCCGTTAGCTCAGTGGTCGTCACAACAGCGACGTCAGAGAAAAACTTTCTACTGCTCAGTGAGTGGTCGAGGAATGAGCACAGCTAGTTTGAAATTCAAACACAGCCGTTTGTTTTTTGCGGGAATGTAAAAAAATGTAAAGCATTAATAACATTTAAAATTAACTTAAGGCACCATAAGAATTAAATGACACAATCCTGTATTGAAAAAACAGGCCTATGTAACAGTAGCCAGCTGGGACTCTAGCTGGTACTAGCTGTGCAGTATGTACGTTGGTAAACCTCACTTCCCAACACGTCAAAACAGCTGCTGGCCGCAGGGCAATTGAAGTAGCGGTTAGTGTTCTCGACCCGCGATCCGTGTCTGTGATTAGAGTTCAGTGGTAGCAGTAACTAGCTTACATCAAATTCGCGGGTTTGGTAAACATTTCCATGGTAACAACGAGCTCCACCAATCAGAGACGTTGCTATTACACTAAAGGATTGTGGGTAGTGTAGTACTTTTCCATGAAATCGCAAATAAAACATGTTTTTCTCAAAACAAGATTGATATCATACGGACTTGTGACTTCTACAGGATCATATATCATCGTTTCACAATCTGACAGATCATATTAAGTCTACTTTGGATGGTTACGAAATTATGGCCAATAATCAAAATCTCTATGCAGAATTTGAATGGCATTTTCTCTTCAAGGCCTGGTTGAGCTGCCAATCGGGGAGACTGGTTATACCTATGTGGTTTTACTGTATGCCTATAGAAATATTCTTATCTGTAACAAATTAGTAAAATGTAATATGGTTTCTTTTGGCACAAACAAAATGTACCAGAGAGCCTACTGACAAAAAATGTTATTCTAACACTGCTATGATGTAATTTTAACTGTATCGTATTTTTTTTTTGTATTACAGTTTAATCTGTGTTTAAACTACAGTAATTTGTAAATTCTTAAAAAAAATATGATCTTTTCAACATATTCCTACTGTCAAATTAACAGTTGTATTTGGTTCTGAGTTTTACAACATATTAATGTAAATTACACATGGCTTCATTGTTTTTGTATTTACAGTTTTTTTTATGTCATGATTTTACAGAAATTCATTGTTAATTCTACAGACATTTTTTACAGTGTACCGGAAGACACGGATGTCAACAAACAGGTATGTAGCTGCTTGCACAAACACACTGTTTTAACAGTTTTTTTCAGTTTGAGTCATACACGCTACAGTGCTGTGTGCTAAGGTGTCTGCTGATGTTGCATAACTTTTGGTGTGAGATGTGGAGCATGTTAAGATGCTTAAAACACAGTGTAAAGTTCTGACCCCATGCTGTTAGCGTTCAATGCTAAGTCTCCGTTCACGGAGCTCTGTAATCAAATGTATTCGCGTCTTCGGTACTGGCAAGTCAAGGGTAGCTTGAGCAATGAAGCTGCATTTTTAAATCGACCGAAGTTCTTCTTTAAAGTGACGTCACTTATTAGCCTGCCGGGCACACAGTAAGTCTGGTCCATATGGATGACCTCAGCCATCACCTCCCTGAGCCTCAACGCCAGCGCCTTGGACAGGAGCTTGTAGTCCCCACACAGCAGGGAGACCGGCCTCCAGTTCTTTATGTGTTGTAAGTCTCCTTTCTTTGGGAGCAGTGTGATGACGGCTCTCCTGCAGCTCAAAGGTAGACGCCCACCCTGAAAGCTGTCCTGGAACACCTCCAACATGTCCCGACCCAGTAACGGCCAGAAAGCTTTGTAAAAGTCCACAGGTAGACTGTCGATGCCTGGAGCCTTCCCGTTGGCCAGGCTCATGAGGGCCACATGGAGCTCTTCGGCGGTCAGCTCGGCGTCCAGCTCTGGGTCTTCCACCAGCTCCGTGTTGTACAGTCCTTTGTAGAACTGGGTGGCGTACCTACTGATGTCGGTGGTTTCAGTAAAAGAGGAGCCATCTTCGGAGCGCAGACAGTGTATTATCTTCCTCTGGCCGTTCCTGCGCTCCAGGCCAAAGAAGAACTGTGTAGGGGCGTCCATCAGGGAGGCGTTCAGGAAGCGTGAGCGGACCAGAGCTCCCTGTGCGGTTATGCCCAACAGGTTGGCTAAAACAGACTTTTTACTTTTAAGGACTTCAACATTCCCCTGATCTCCTGTACAGCCCAGTAACATCTGTACCTCTGTCTCCAGGTCCTGAAGGGATCTGGTAATGTACTTGGTGACATTGCGAGTATACTGTTTACAAAATTGCTGAATAAGGGTTTTTCCAACATCCCACCACTGCTGCACTGAGAAGAAAGAGGATATCTTTTCCCTGTGTAAAACCCATAAAAAACTAAAAGCCTCTCTAAAAGAACGATCTGATAAGAGAGCTGTGTTAAAAATACCAATAAGCGCTGGAGGTCTTCACATTCCGAATGTAAAAAGAACACTGAACCAGAAAGTGATCAGACACACCAACTGGGATGATGTGACAACTCTTAAAAATACTAAAATGATGTTTAAAACAGTAAAAGCGGTCCGGCCTGGCCAGAGACAGGGTGTTGTCTCTGCAGTGAGTCCAGGTGTACTGTTAGTCGTGCTGTTAAAACCTCTCCACACATCCTTCAGCTCATGAGTCTCCATGAGACGTCTGAGCCGGGCAGAGGAAGCAGGATGAGGCTCCAGATGATTCCTGTCTAGTTTAAAATCCTCAGTGCAGTTAAAATCACCACCCAAGAATAGATAATCATCAGCACACTTGTGTACAACATCACATAAAACATTAAAAAAGTTCATCCTTGCAGCACTTAAAATCGGGGCATAAACACAAATAAAACGACCTTTACGTTTTCATATAGAGCCTTAAAATGTGTCCAGACATGATGTCCATCACCTCTACAGAGCGAGGAGTAAAAGCTCTGGAGAAGAGGATCCCCACCCCGGCACTGTTGGACTGCTTGTGGCTGAGGAAGACCTCCCCTGGCCACTCCCTCTTCCAGTCCCCCTCGTTGGCAGAGTCACTGTGGGTTTCCTGGACAAACACCACATCCAGGTTTTTTAACTGGAACAGTTTAAAAACAGAGGCTCTCTTTGCGGCACTACGAGCTCCATTAATATTAATGGACCCAATATTAATATTCGCCATGGATTTATTAGATTCTGCGGCTCTAACAGAGAGACAGACAACAACTAAGAGGAGGATGTATTTAAAAATCCTCATAATACTCCTCTTCATCAACATCATCATCATCATCATCAGCAACACCACCCACACCAGTACCACTGCAGATAGCTCTGGCTTTGGTCACCAGTTTCTTTAGCCTGAACACCTCCAGTTTATCAAAAGCATCCTGTCTCCAGAACTGAGCCACATATCCAATAAAACCAGTGAGATTGGGGAAGAAGTGCTGCAGCTGAACATGCCTCTGACCTTTAGTCTGTGCTAAAAACTGTTTGATGGCCTCTACAGAATATGAGGCAGTTTGCGCTGCCTGAGAGGCAGTCAGCTCTTCCTCCTCCTCTTCCTCCTCAGAGGCAGCTTGGAGCACCCTCCTTGTTTTAGCCTCGTTCTGCGTCTTTCTACCACCCCGTTTTTTCCGTTTGTTCGTTTTACTGTGAGACCTGTGTCATCACGGATGTCCTCCATCACCACGTTATATAAAGCACTGTCACCATCACTGCACACTTTCTGTCCTTCCTTTTCTTCCATTTGATTCTTTCTCACTGAATTATCACTCGTAACTTTTACAGTCTGACCCTCCTTTGTTTTTTCCTGCATGTTTAACCCATCTTGCCCAGTTTTCTTTGCATCCTGCGATGCAACCAACAGGTGAGCATGTCTCACCTGGATGCTCCTCCTCAGCTCGATCCGCCACCGGCCGATCCGAGCCCGAGACAGCAGCCTCTGTCGCCGGCAGACCCGGTCCCGAGCCGCCGGCCGATCCGAGCCCGAACCGCCGGCCTCCGCAGCCGGCGGACCCGGTCCCGAGCCGCCGGCCTCCGCAGCCGGCCGATCCGAGCCCGAACCGCCGGCCTCCTGCCTGGCTTCGGGACAAGCCCGAATCCGGTGCCCCTCAGCCGCACACCCAAAGCACTTCATTGTCTCTGAAGTTACAAAGATGACATAATTAAACCACTCAATATTAAAAGTCAGAGTCAGGTTCAGGTGAGAAGTAGCATCTTTTGGCAGCATGTAAACAGACCTTCTGTGACACACGACGTGCTTTAGCTTCTGTGATCTGCATCCCAACGGAACCATCTTTATTGGGGACACCAGCTGTCCGTACCGGGACAGCGCTGTGGACAGATCCTCGTTTTTTTATAAACGGTGGAGCGTTGGAGATCATGATCTTTTTGGCAGGACTCACTAGTGGAAACACCGGAGTGAAAGTGTCTACAACAATTCCACATTCAACCACCTGCTCCACTTTTCTCACTTCATCCAGAAACATGACCACGGCGCTGTTCATGCGAGAGGCCGATTTGATGCTCTCAAATCCAACCACCTCTCCCACAGCTAAGGCGACCTCCTCCACGGTGTACGGAGACCCGGCACCCACCTTGATGCCGTGTCTCCGCGACAACCGGGAGAGATCACCGCCGCCGCCCACCATTGGGTGTGAGGCGCCAACCAGCCAGACAAAGCCTGACCGGCAAACTCACAAAAACACCCTAAAACCCCCCCAAAAACACACCAACACTTAGCAACAAGACCACACTAATATTAAAGAAAAAAAGACAGCAAAGAGATTAGAAATAGATCGAAACAACTCAATACAGCCGTTCTCACACCGCTCAACGCACTCACTCCGTCATTCACTCAGAGAGAGAGAGAGAGACTTGCACACAGAAGACATACAGTACATTTCCATGTGTTTTAAGTACATTTTTAATTTGCACATAAAAAAACACAGTTTGTATTAATTTGTGGCATCAGGCTGAGTGTAGAGGTCGATGATGAATTAGTCGGCATCTTCATATTAAAAGGTGGTGCCAAAACAGTTGAGATCTCTACACACTGGTCATACCATCAGCAAGTAAAAGGAGTTAGAACTGGCTCTAACAAGTGATTAAGAAATATATAAGAGTTTTGGTATTAGCGTATTGTATTAATAATCAGATGTGTACAATGATGTGATAACAATGAAGTTATGATGAAGTTATAATGAAGTTATAAAAATGAAAAACAGTAACAGAATCAAATGAAGAGATTAATCAGACAGAGGAAATTTACAAGCTGAAGTGGGGTAAAGCTTAGGATTCCACAGTGAGTTTGCATAGAAAAAGAGGAACAACAGCTTACTAGTACATCATTGTGCTACTGGAAGTGGCTGCATGGCCTTATAAGGAAGTAAGCAAAATCTCCCTCATAAGCAAAAGATGGCCAACTGAAAGAGTATAAAAAATGCAGCACTAGGGCAGACAAATAGACTTCAAAAGATTTGCAATTGGATCCAAGGATAACAGAGTACAAGGAGGATTAACCTTTACTGTGGATTATAATTTGGACATAATTTAGTTTTGGCTGTCTGATCTAAAATGTGTTAGTTTTGTGTCCTCGGCTTACTTATGTTTTGGTGAGCCTGGCAGCCCTGTTTCACGGCTTTGTTTCTTTAGTGGTAGTTTGGGTGACCCTAGGTTAGAGGGGAGAACCCAGGTCCTATGACCCTTTGTGGGTTGGCCTGGGTGGCTCCCCTTCCTTTTGTTTTTTTTTATTCTTTTGGCCAGCTCACCAACCTCTTGGGTTACTAAAAGTCTCTGTGATCAATAAATGGACTGATTATCGTTACTGTATTGTCTACTCGATTATGTTGGGCCCTCGGGGGGACGAGCTACATTAGGGGGTCGTAACAGCAAGCAACCCCTCAAACCTCCTGAGGAAACCACAGTCCTACCATGATATAACTCAATATTATTCTATAGCAAGGCAATAACCCTAAACAAACCTCAAAGAAGCACCTGGAGTCCAAAGAAGACTAAGGAGCTAGGACTGCCACAGACTTTGGATGGATGGATGGACTGATGGATGGATGGATTGATGGATTGATGGATTGATGGATTGATTGATTGATTGATTGAGTGATTGATGCATTTAAGAAGCAGTGGAACATGATGGCAGTGTGCGTGTGTGGCAGAGGTTAGCAGTTCAAATGTCAAGTGCCAGTTAATACACAGTGTTTACAGTTTGCCCATTAATAAACTCAGCAACTCCTTAAAACCCAAGAAGTTCCTATGTAATGGTTACCAGCCGCTGGAGTGAAGTAGAGGGAGATTCTATGACATTACAAACACTAGCACACTTTTCTAGGCTATAAAATGTAGACTTGAAGCGTACATAAATGTTACAGCTCCATGTCACAGTTACAGCCATGAGACACATCTAAGACGTGAACCAGCAGGAGCTCGTAGTGTCATCTACATGGATTAAAACAATAGTGTATCTGTTGCAAGTGAAAAATTAGATTGACACAGGGAAGTGTTCAAGACGAAATCTGTTTTTTCAGCATCATCTTAATTTAATGGTTTGGTAATTTTTCAGGGCTTGCTGACCAATCTTGACCTGAGAAGACAATGACAAGTAATCATACTAAGAGCCAGGCCTGAGGTCCTGAAGGAGCTGCGGAGGAGACGCCGTGGCTGCAGAGCCGGAGTGAAACGGAGGGTGAAGAGGAGGAGACACAGACCGGCTGTACCGGCGATCGTCATGGGAAACGTGAGGTCTCTGGGGAACAAGACGGATGAGCTCGCCGCACTGATAAAGGCTCAGAGGGAATATCGTGAATGCAGTGTGTTGTGTTTCACGGAGACATGGCTTCACTCTAACATCCCGGACCACAGCGTGGCGATTCCAGGCTTCAGCACTGTTCGGGCGGACAGGGACGTAACAAGCAGCGGAAAGAAAAAAGGAGGAGGGATTGCACTGTACGTGAGTGAGAGGTGGTGTAATCCCGGACATGTTCATGTGAAGAAACGTCTCTGTACCCCGGACATTGAACTGTTGACTGTGGGGATGAGGCCTTATTATTTGCCCCGGGAGTTCACATCCGCCATCATTATCGGTGTGTACGTTCCTCCTTCAGCTGATGCAGCGCTGGCCTGTGACGTCATCCACTCCGCTGTTGCCCAGATACAGACGCAGCATCCTAACGCATTTATTGTCATCACTGGGGATTTTAATCATGTCTCACTGGATAAAACCCTTCCAACATTTCACCAGTATGTTGACTGCCCCACCAGAGACTGTAACACACTGGATCTGTTGTATGCAAATGCTAAGGATGCATACAGTCCCACAGCCCTCCCCCCTCTTGGAAGATCTGACCACAACCTGGTTCTGCTGACCCCTAAGTATATGCCTCTTGTTCAGCGGCAGCCTGTCCACACTAGGAGCGTGAGGAGGTGGACTCAGGAGGCTGCTGATGCACTACAGGACTGCTTTGAGTCGACAGACTGGGATGCACTTGTTGAGCCACATGGAGAGGATCTGGACAGCATGACCGACTGCATCACAGAATACATCAGGTTCTGTGAACACACCACCATGCCAACCCGGCCTGTACGCTGCTTCCCTAATAATAAGCCGTGGATCACCAATGACCTGAAAGCCCTTCTTAACAAGAAGAAGAGGGCGTTCAGGTCTGGAGACAGGGAAGAACTGAGGAGAGTGCAGCATGAACTCAGGGATATGCTGAGGGCCTGTAAAGACGCCTACAGGAGGAAGTTGGAGGCCAAACTCCAGCAGAACAATGTGAGGGATGTGTGGACTGGTATGAAGCAGATCACTGGGTGTAAGGTGAGCGGCAGACAGTCATCGGGCAGCCTGGAGAGGGCAAACGAGCTGAACAGATTCTTCAATAGGTTCAGCTCACAGCATTCTGTCGTCTCCCTGACACCTCCAGACCCCCACACACCCTCACTGCCCCAAATGCTTCCTCCTCTCCCCCCTCACTCCCCTGCTGTGAGCTCTCCTGTGCAGCACCTCTCCTCCTCCTCCACCTCTTCTTCCTCCTCCACCTCTTCCTCCTCCACCTCCTCCTCCTCTACCTCCTTCTCCTCCACCTCCTCCTCCACCTCCTCGTCCTCCACTGAAGACACCAGCAGCCTCCCCCGCATGACTGTGACTGCAGGCCAGGTTAGGAGACAGCTGGAGAGACTCCACCAGCAGAAGGCTGCAGGTCCTGACGGTATCAGCCCCAGGATCCTGAAGACATGTGCCAGCCAGCTGTCTCCTGTCCTACAACACCTCTACAACCTGAGCCTGGGTCAGGAGAGAATACCGGTGCTTTGGAAGACTTCCTGCCTGGTTCCTGTTCCAAAGAAGTCGACACCATCAGACCTCAATGACTATCGACCAGTGGCCCTCACATCTTACGTCATGAAGGTGCTGGAGAGACTGGTTTTGGCCAACCTGAGGCCGCAGGTGAGAGCCCTGCTAGACCCTCTGCAATTTGCTTACCAGCCCCACTTGGGAGTTGATGACGCTGTCATCTTCCTGCTGCAACGAGCCCATTCGCACCTGGATGGTGGAGGAGGCACTGTGAGAATCACATTCTTTGATTTCTCTAGTGCTTTTAACACCATTCAGCCACTGCTACTGGGGGAGAAGTTGCGGGTGATGGGTGTAGACGACACAATGATCTCCTGGATTACTGACTACCTGACAGGCAGGCCACAGTTTGTCCGTATGGGCAGTGTTCTGTCTGATGCGGTGGTTAGTGATACAGGAGCTCCACAGGGGACTGTACTGTCTCCTTTCCTGTTCACCTTATACACCACTGACTTTCAGTACAACACCGGGTCGTGTCACCTGCAAAAGCTTTCTGACGACTCGGCTGTTGTTGGGTGTATAAGTGAGGGACAGGAGGAGGAGTACAGGGCACTGGTAGACAACTTTGTGGAGTGGACTGGACAGAATCACCTGCGGCTGAACATCAGCAAGACCAGAGAGATGGTGATAGATTTCAGGAAGAAGAGGAAGACGGCTTTCCAACCTCTGTGCATTCTGGGAAAGGATGTGGAGGCGGTGGAGGATTACAAGTACCTGGGTGTTACCATCAACCACAGACTGGACTGGAGATCTAACACTGAAGCTGTTTACAAGAAGGGGATGAGCAGACTTTACTTCCTGAGGAAGCTGAGATCCTTCAACGTGTGCAGCAAGATGTTGGAGATCTTTTATCAGTCTGTGGTGGCCAGTGTACTTTTCTTTGCTGTGGTTTGTTGGGGAAGCAGCATTGGAGCCAGCGACACCAACAGACTCAACAAACTGATCAGGAAGGCTGGCTCTGTGATTGGCTGCAAACAGGACACTCTGGAGGCTGTGGTGGAGAGGAGGACACTGAAAAAACTGTTATCCATCATGGATAATCCTCTCCACCCTCTCCAACTCACACTGGTCAGACAGCGGAGCACCTTCTCCGGAAGACTGCTTCAGCTTCGCTGTCGAAGCAACAGATACAGGAAATCTTTCCTGCCACAATCCATCACTTTATATAATAACTCTCTCACCTCTGCCTGACAGAGAACTCTGGTCTCTCTACTGTTTTGCTGTATATATTATTATTGTTATAGTATATTTTGCATATTTTGTTTTGTTGTATATATTATTATTGTTTATAGCACACTGTGCACTGTATATATACACTATGTATATATTGGATTCTATTTATGTGTTTTAAGTGTTTTATTTGCTGACCCACTACTGCTGTAACAAAATAATTTCCCAGTCTGGGATAATTAAAGTAATTCTATTCTATTCTATTCTAAGAGCAGGGCATGTGAGCGTAGCGGAGCACGGAGCAAGCACGGA
The DNA here is from genome assembly GCF_900880675.1 of Sparus aurata. Lineage (NCBI taxonomy): Eukaryota > Metazoa > Chordata > Actinopteri > Spariformes > Sparidae > Sparus > Sparus aurata. The sequence goes on along the minus strand of NC_044195.1, from coordinate 1,935,825 downwards.
GCGGAGCGTGCAAAATATAGTCGGAGCGCAGAGCGGGTTTTGATCCAAAGGCCAGAGCGATGGTTCCGTTTCGCTCCAGTTCCGTTCCGATACCGCTCTCCACGAGTCTAGGGCATGCACAAGTCCACACAGACTCACGTGTGCCTTCAAGCAGGTCATTCGTTGAGAGATGGAGTTTGTAAAATATTTCGAAAAGCAAGCAGACGGTCATATAGGTCATATCAGGAATTGCTCCTTCTTATAAATTTGAGCGAGCGTGGAGCGATTTCACCGGAGCTGAATGAAATTTTAGGTGAGTGGAGAGCAGTCTTTGAGCGGAGCTGTCTGGTTTAACTTTGAGCGATGGAGCGAAGGAGCAAACACCCACGTAAGCGGGTAGCGGAAATTCTCGCCACTCAGCTCCGCTCACATGCTCTGACTAAGGGTGTAGCAGATACTTTGCCTCTTATCAACTCATAGAGCCATCATCCCTTGATGGTCGAAGAGGGCTTGTTAACGATGCTGCAGCGACAGCATTTAAATGGAATCGCTACAGTGTTTAAAATACCATGGCACTGTGTGTGGGCAAGAGTAGAGCAGCTTATTGAATCTGAGAAGCAAGAATGAAACATTGCTGCCACAATGGTTCAAGGGATTGTGTTACAGCAGTTTGCTGGCTCAGGTGCTGACATCTGTTTAATAAATTGTATCTATTTCCGCAGTTTGACAACGACAGCGACATACTGACAACAATATATTTGCCTACTGCATGATATGTTTTATGCAGACACACTGTTGGTAAAAATAGTTTACAAATACAGCACAAAATGACTCCTTAAAGCTGCTGTAAGCATTATTGTTGTTTTAGCTAACTTCCAATATCCTCCCTTCTTTTTACGTCACCACATGAAGTGGGAGTGGTAAGCACAAGATGTAGCAGCTGACAGGAGGAGCCTGCTTTCTGCGCATTCAATAGCACACCGGACCACCCCTTTATGGAGTTGTCCTAATTAGATAAAGAGGGTGGGATTCCAGAATTCTCTTTCAAGGGGAAAGAAAGACATGGGTTACTGAAGACACACTCTACAAGACTGATTACTTTTACTGAATGTAAAGCTAGACCACCTGTCGCAACTGGGAAACAGGTGATCTGCGAGCGAAAATTCAGCGAGAGGCCCAGTTGCGCTAATGCGTAGGGATATGGAGGTTCTACGGTTGAGAAAATGTAGTGCCAACAGGGCGGTCTGACGGCGATGTAAAGCGGTGTGAATTTTCTCTATACAACGTACACTTGAACTGATATAGATTTTTTTAGGTGGGCCTTGTTTTGGGTGGTTAAAATTCACTCTGCATCTGGACTCCGTTCACTGCAGTAGAAAGCTGAGCGTCTGGGCTGGAGCGGCTCTCTGCTTCTCCAAACTGAGGCTGCGCTGATCGGTGATTACGATAGGGAACAGACCGACTATAAATATGTACTTTATATGACGCCACTTCAAAAAACCCGAACTATCCCTGTAAGAGTAGCCCATCCCTTAAGGCAGTCTTCTTAAATGAGCAGCCCTATAATGAGCTCTATTTGACCTCCTCATCATTTCATTAGTTGTCAATGTAGACCATTCATTAGTTACTATATGTCTGATGTTAAATACTATTATTTCATTAAAATATATAAACCAGGCAAGGAATTTAAATGTAAAACTGAAATAAAGGATGTGTTAGGGCCATTTTGCTTCATTCTGATTAATTCTATGATACTTTTATGATATTATTGTTTGATTAATTACCTTGACAACTGTAAGAGTATTTACTTGATTATTTTGATGTTATTTATGGATATGGATATGTATGGTTGAATTTCCCCATGCTGTCCTTATGTATGAGGGGAGTGACCTAATCCTCTAAATGACTGAGTAATTGCAAACACATCAACGTGAAAAGGGGAGAGCGGTATTGTTTTTTGACCGCACACACCCAGGCAAACTTTTTAATGCATGTGTTCAAGACTGAACGCATGCATTAAATGATAAAACGGATATGATGCAACGCAACTGAGATCTCCGTGACTGATCGTTACAAACAGTGGTGCATCAGACACCCCATCCCCAACAAAGGCTGTCTAAATCAATTGAAAATACACCAAGAAGACATTACAGGATGCTAAATGCATCATTGTGTTATAAAAATGTCCTCCTTCTAAGATTAGAACGCATGAAAAAAAGATCCATTTTTTTTTTCCTGTAACTCTTGTTTACACAAGGCTAATTTTTCAAATTGTGAAAATCGATAAACACAGTGGGAAAAACATAATAAGGTTAAGTTTTAACATCTTATATTTCTTTCTTATATTTACAGTGTCTATTTTAGTATTTTATTTATATCTTTATCTTTATCCTGTTTCCATTCATGCTGTATTTCTGTTTCTGCTTTGCACATAGCATTAGAACAAAAACAATTTTCCCCCGGGGATTAATAAAGTATTCTGATTCTGATTCCGATTCAGATATAGCAAATGTAAAAGTCCCGCCCCTTGGCATTAGACTTTTATTTTTATGGCCTTTCAAAAAACATAATTGAATAGGCCTGGCTTAAGGAGGAAAGTACATTTTTTGTTTAATATCCCACAGACAGCTGTTTTAACTAATTAATATGCTTTTTCTTTTCCTTGTCTTCCTGTTGGTTGGTTTTAGGGAAAGGGACCTGGCACATTGATTCAAGATTTTTAACAACTGCAATGGGGTCTCAATGCACTTGGCTTACACCTACACCACCACGTGCAAGCTTACCTCCCTGAGGAATTCAGAGAATTCTAAAACACTCAGGTGATCCTGAGTCGTACACAGCTAAGGTGTTAAACACCATCCTCACCACTCCTCTAAAATGAGATGTTGTCCAAATTCAATTCCCACTGCCCCATGAAAGCCCTGGCATCGCCATGGTGCAGTGACATTCATCCTTTATGATCTGCAGGCTGGATCAGTTAGCAAAAAAATGATATGTAAACAATCAGGGATAGCTGTGATGTTGACTGCACAACACTGCAATGATGGTGGATAAGGGCTTCCAAATCAGCAGTTGATGCAAACGCAAGGTGTACTGCCCATCCAAACCTGCATACCATGTGTAGCGTGTCATCAGGAAGATATAACAGAGCAAAGTTTTTTATGGTATCATCCAACATTCACATGCCTACAACATTAACCAACCTGCAGTCACATGTATCCTGTTAAATTATCAGAACATGGCATTGGTCAAAAACAGGGTCAATTAAGGCTTGATGGACTTATGACACAAGACAATGTCACCACCACATCATGGAAACATAGCAAGAGGTTTCCATGATGTGATCACATGACAAAAGCTTTAAAGGTATAATTGGTAGAATATGGCGACAGTGTAGTGAGTTATAGAGGCAATTAAACTTATCTTTAAGAGAACTTGAATTCACAAGGGGTACCATTGTATTTTTGCATTTAGCGAAAAATAGCAGAGTTTTCATTTCTTGACATTTAGTGAGTTTATTTTGCCCACTTCATACACTAACAGCTGGCATAAATACAAACATAACCCCACTCCCTGACTACTAGGCAATGAGCTTAAAAGCTCCTCACTTTGCTACTGAACCCCAACATTGTTGTGTGAATTTTGTGGCAAGTGCAGGTGTTCAGGTACTCAACCTGCTCCTTCGGTCTACTACTAGTTTACCCCAATCAAACCAACAACTTATAATCAAAAGTAATTTAACCAACTCCCCCAAACCAGACAAAGACTCTACGGTGGCTAGCCCAAGCAGGGCATCCTGGTCGCTCACCTGCTCCACTTCACTCAACTAAGGCTGTGTCCTTACCTAAGCACCTTGGGTTTGATTCTGTATGTCATCCCCTTTCTACAAATAATCTTTAAAAAAGGAGCTGGGTCTGTGAGGCAACATCAGCACATGGAAAGGAGGGCTCTGTGTCTACATAAATAAAGCTAGGTGCTTAAACACAGTCAGAGTGGACGGCAGTGTTCAACAGATGTCTAATTTCTGATGCTAATATGTCAACCATATAATCTACCCATAGAATTCACCAATCCACCAAATCAAATTTTCCTTGTAGCTGTTGATTTTCATTAAACAAACCTCAGAACTGTTATACTTAAAGCTCCTGTTTGTAAGATGGTAAAACTGACGCTTTGGGTTTCCCAACTCATCAGATACTGACGCTTTAGGATTGTAGGTCGGGTTGCCACCATCTGAAAGCGTCAGTATCTGACGAGTTGGCAAACCCAAAGCATCAGTTTTACCATCTTACGAACAGGAGCTTTAAATCACAACAGCTCAAGATCCCCAATAGTGGAAGAAATATCCTGGATCATGTGTATACTATTCCCACATTCTCAATAATACCTATTAGATATTTTGCTGCTTCTACTGCCAACATACTATCAGTTGATGAAGAGGGTCAACCCATTGGCTAAAACTGTTAAAGCGGGGCAGATGAAGCTACAGCAGCCATAGTGGACTATTTTAAGTGCACAATTTGGCATATGTTCAAAGAAACAAGATTCAAACATTTGATATCATTGCCGGATTTGTCGGAAAAGATAAACAAAACTCACCACCCGAGAAGCCTTCCTTGTTGTGGGGAAGCCCTGTGAGTCGATTACCGAGTAATTTTTTTTTTTCGGATATTTCCGACAAATCCGGCAACGATATCAAATGTTTGTTGCCTCGAAATATTTGTAATGTTGCTGAAGTTTGGTGCTGTTCTGAGCATTATTTGTGGCTTTTTGATGGCGGTTTTATATTTGGACCCATTTACTGCAATGTATTGTTGTCGTGCGGTCGTTTCTGAGGATGCGGTCTGCAAACTTGATCTCTCGAGAGGGAATCTAACACAGTTTTACGGTGTGTTAGACCATGGATTAAACTTACACCGGAATATCCCTTTAAAAAATACATATATATGTTTTCATTTTCCATTTTATTTTTTATTTTTTCCCCCCGTTTTCGGTGCCCCCACAGATGACGGCGCCCCTAGCATTTGCCTATATTGCCTATGCCCAGGGCTGGCTCTGAAATTAACATACTTATGAGTTAGCTTATCTAAAACAAAAAATGTAATACATACAAGCAATGCCCGTTATAACGAGCGACGTGGGCCCGCCCTCCAGTAGGCTCACCACCTGCAGGAGGGTTCAGAAAGGGCTGGTGCAGTGTGATTTGGGTGGCAGTCGTGCCAGACGACCCAACCCTCGGACGGTGACTCTAACCATGGGGACATGGAATGTCACCTTGCTGGGGGGGACAGAGCCTGAGCTAGTGCGGGAGGTTGAGCTGTACCGGCTAGAGATAGTAGGGCTCACCTCCACGGACAGTCTGGGCTCTGGAACCCAACTCCTTGAGAGAGGCTGGACTCTCTTCTATTCTGGAGTTGCCCGCAGTGAGAGGCGGCGAGCTGGTGTGGGCTTGCTTATAGCTCTGTTGCTCCGGTGAACGAGAGGGTTGCTTTCCTGCGCCTTCGGGTCGGGGATAGGTCTCTCACTGTTGTTTCGGCTTACGGGCCGAACAGCAGTGCAGAGTACCCGGCCTTCTTGGAGGCACTGGGACGGGTACTGGAGAGTACTCCAACTGGGAACTCCATCGTTCTACTGGGGGACTTCAACACTCACGTGGGCAGCGACAGTGTTACCTGGAGGGGTGTGATAGGAAGGAATGACCTCCCAGATCTGAACCTGAGTGGTGTTTTGTTATTGGACTCCTGTGCTAGTCACAGTTTGTCCATAACAGACACTATGTTCAAGAATAAGGGTGTCCATATGTGCACCTGGCACCGGGATGCCCTAGGACAGAGGTCAATGATCGACTTTGTAGTCGTGTCATGTCTTGGACACTCAGGTGAAGAGGGGGGCTGAGCTATCAACTGTTTACCACCTGGTGGTGAGTTGGATCCGCTGGCAGGGGAGGAAGCTGTATAGACCTGGCAGACCCAAACACATTTTGAGGGTCTGCTGGGAACGTCTGGTTGAACCCTTTGTCAGGGAGGTCTTCAACACCCACCTCCGGGAGAGCTTTGACCAGATCCCAGGGGAGGCTGAGGATATTGGCTGAGGATATTGATTGGATATTGATTGGATATTGCTGTGGCCGTAAGGTCTCCGGTGCCTGACTTGGCGGCAATCCCCAAACCTGGTGGTGGACTCCGGAAGTAAGGGATGCTGTCAAGCTGAAGAAGGAGTCCTGGTTGGCTCAGGGGACTCCTGAGGCAGCTGACGGGTACCGACAGGCTAAGCGTGCAGCAGCGCGGGCGGTTGCGGAAGCAACAACTCAGGTCTGGGAAAAGTTCAGGGAAGCCATGGAAGAGGAGTATCGGTCAGCCTCGAAGAAATTCTGGCTAACCATCCGGCGCATCAGGAGGGGGAAGCAGTCCTCCACCAACACTGTTTACAGTGGAGGTGGGGAGCTGTTGACCTCGACTGGGGACATTGTCGGGCGGTGGAAGGAATACTTCGAGGATCTCCTCAATCCCACTGACACGCCTTCCATAGAGGAAGCAGAGGCTGGGGACTCAGAGGTTGACTCATTTATCACTAAAGCAGAAGTCACTAAGGTAGTCCAGAAGCTCCTCAATGCCAAGGCACCAGGGGTGGATGAGATCCGCCCTGAGTACCTCAAGTCTCTGGATGTTGTGGGGCTGTCTTGGCTGACACGTTTCTGCAGCATCGTGTGGCAGTCGGGGACAGTGCCTCTGGACTGGCAGACCGGGGTCGTGGTCCCCCAATTCAAAAAGGGGGATCGGAGGGTGTGTTCCAACTAACTATTGGGGGATCACTCTCCTCAGCGTCCCTGGGAAAGTCTGTTCCAGGGTACTGGAGAGGAGAATTTGGCCGATAGTTGAACCTTGGGTTCAGGAGGAACAATGCAGATTTCATCCTGGCCGCGGAACACTGGAGCAGCTATATACTCTCCGTAGGGTGCTCGAGGGTTCATGGGCGTTTGCCCAACCAGTGCACATGTGTTTTGTGGACTTGGAGAAAGCATTCGACCATGTCCCTCGTGGCATTCTGTGGGAGGTGCTCCAGGAGTACGGGGTCGGAGGCCCCCTACTAAGGGCTGTACGGTCCCTGTACGAACAGAGCAGGAGCTTAGTTCGCTTGTTTCGTCTTGTTTACGAGTGAGGGAAGGATGGAACCTGAGAAAGACAGGTGGACCGGTGCAGCGGCCGCAGTAATGCGGTCATTGTATCGGTCTGTCATGGTGAAGAGAGAGCTGAGCTGAAAGGCAAAGCTCTCGATTTACCGGTCAATCTACATTCCTACCCTCACCTATGGCCATGAACTTCGTGTCATGACCAAAAGAATAAGATCCCAGATACAAGCGGCCAAAATGAGTTTCCTCCGCAGGGTGGTGGGGCGCACCCTTAGAGATAGGGTGAGAACCTCTGTCACCCGGGAGGAGGTCAGAGTAGAGCCGCTGCTCCTCCACATCGAGAGGAGCCAGCTGAGGTGGCTTGGGCATCTCTTTCGGATGCCCCCGGGACGCCTCCCTCGTGATGTCCTCCTGGCATGTCCCGCCAGGAGAAGGCCCCTAGGATGACTCAGGACACGCTGGAGTGACTATGTTGCTCAGCTGGCTTGGGAACGCCTTGGGATCCTCCCAGAAGAGCTGGAGGAAGTGTCTGTGGAGAGGGAAGTCTGGGTGTCCCTGCTCAGGCAGCTGCCCTTGCGACCCGGCCCCAGATAAAACGGAAGAAGATGGATGGATGGATGGATGGATGGATGGATACAAGCGATGCCTCTGCAGGGGAATCAACAGGTTTTTTTCTGGTGTGATGAATTGCATTGATCACCAGCCTGCTGTTTTCAACATGTTTTCTAGCGATTTTTCCTCCCACTTCCTGTTTTAGCTCAGAAAGCAACTTCAAAATAAGAGTCTGCATGAAACGTCAAAATAAGAGTCTGCATGAAACTGAAAGTATACACTGTTAATTGCATAAAAAATGAGCTTAAATGCCTGAGAGGAAGAACAATCCTATATCAGCAAATTTGTTTATGATGGGTTGATCACAAAGACAGGATCAAGATCATTCCCCAACCAGAAAGCCTGGATGAATGGAGAGGTGAGGGGATTGGTGGTGGAAGTCTGCGGTGTACAGGGTGAACAGGAAAGGGGCCAGGACCGTTCTCTGTGGGCCCCTGTACTGCAGATTATTGTGTCTGACAAGTAGTCCTGAGTCCTCACATACTGTGGCCGGTTGGTGAGGTAATCCAGGATCCAGGATGTGAGGTGTTGGTTCACCCCTGCGAGCTCCAGCTTGTCCCCCAGGAGTGCAGGCTGAATAGTGTTAAAAGCACTGGAGAAATTAAAGAACATGGTCCTCACAGTGCTTCCAGGCTTCTCCAGGTGAGACAGTGATCTGTCCAGGAGGAAGATGATGGCATCGTCCACTCCGATGCCAGGTTGATAAGCAAACTGGAGTGGGTCCATAAAAGGATCCACCAGAGGGTGGAGATGGACGAGGACCAGCCGCTACAGAGTCTTCATCAGGTGTGAAGTGAGAGCAACTGGTCTGTAGTTGTTGAAGTCTTTTGGGGGAGGGATCTTTGGTACAGGTACCACGCAGGAGGTTTTCCACATCAGTGGCACTTTTCCCAGCTTCAGGCTTATTTTGAAGATGTATTCCACAATCCTGCACAGCTGGTCTGCACAGGACTAGAGGAGCCTGGAGCTGATCCCAAGTGTGTTGCATTGGCCGGGAATCGAACCTCCTCCCTCCTCCCATTGTGGCAGGCAAGAATTCTACCACTGAACCACCAATGCGAAGCATACAACACCACCAGAACAGGACTGAAAGGATCAGGAGACTGGAGAGGGACCTCAACACTGACAGCACTAAAGATATGCTGAGGGTATGCTGAGCACATTTCATGCATGCTTTGATTTCCTCAACGACAACTCAGTTGTAAGGTCTACTCTGCCTCCAGAGGACTAGCCACTGCCAGTAACCACAGCAGATAAGAGAAAAATCCTCCCGAGAATAAATATAAATAAGGCTGTTTGTCCAGATATTATACCTGGCTGTGTACTAAACATGACCCAATCAACTACCTGATTACTGACATTACTGACATTTTTAACATCTCACACGAGACTGTTCCCTTCTGACTCAAGACAGCCAACATCATTCCTGTACCTAAAGGCCCCCACACACCGCTCAGACTCAAACCAACAGTCAACTGCATTTATCCAACCACTCCGTTGCCTCTCGTCTGACCCGTTTGGCAGAAAAGTTGCATTGAACACACCTCTTCGACGTGCTGCCAACTCCACAGTAGCCTGTACTCTGCACTTGCGCGAAATGCAATAAGCGGGTGGCGCTAGTGTTGTGTATAAAAAAGACGCTGGACGAAAGCTTTATGCACGCAACTCTCTTTACTTTTGAACAAAAAGAAACTTAACTATACTTAACTCAGACAAAAACTGCTGAATACTAAACATGCAGCGATGCATTACCAAACAAACACAGGGACATAGCAGCTAGTCTCGTGCCAGTAACGTTACTCCAAAACATGAAAACGGGAAATGACAGAAAGGAGTGCATAGAAAAACGAAGCGCACAGAGTATTCCGCCCCTCCGACACACCGCACCGCACCGCACCGCACTTCGCTAGCACACTGCCAATCAGAATGGTCATACAGCTGGCATACAGCCAACCAGAGTATCCAATGGCTCAGACGGCCGACAGCCAACCTCCTCAGAGTTCACATATTGAATCGGATCAGAAAACGTCCGCGCGGCTCCGAAAGCTTCCAACACAGCTGAACACACCGAACAGATTTGTTCCCGACGTCCAACGGTTGGGCCGGTGTGTTCTGGCCTTAAAAAGTCTGCTGTGTCTAGTCTTAATGACTACTGCAGTATGACTCTCACCCCTATCCTGATGGGGCAATGCTTTGAGAAGCTGGTTTTCCAGCACATCAAATACAACATCCCTGCCAGCCTGGCTCCTCACCTTGACGCTTTCAAAACATCATAGGATGCCATATTCACTGCCCTTTACTCACTTTTCACACACCTTGAGAATAGGATAGGCATCAGGATAACATTTGTTGACTTCAGCTCAGCATTGAACACAATCTCACGTATGAAGCTAATTGGAAAACTAAATACTCTAGGCTTGAGTACAAACACTGGTTGTTGGATTTCAAACAAGCTATTGAGTACGGATTGGCAGTCACACACGTTGTGTTAGTGCAACACAGGAGCCCACCTGTGTGCTCGGCCCACCCCTGTTCACAGTGTACACCCATGACTGCACTCCTAGACATCAAGAGAACTCCATTGTTAAGTATGTAGACAACACGGCCATCATCAGCTGCATTACAAACATCAATGGGGAGGAAATCAACAATCTTACAGTGTGGGGCACAGAGAACAATCTATTGCTCAACGTCAGCAAAATTGGTGAGTCGATTTTAAGAAACTTTTGAGTCTAACGTTACACCAGCCACGGTTCTGGAGTATTTACGGATGTTTGGACCATCACAAAAGTCCAGCGCAAACTTTGCCAGTGGGTAGTAACAATACATACTCACGTATCTACCAGTAACTATGCAGTATACTCTCTGTGTGACTTACTCTCATGTTTTTGATCTCTGAGCTCTCATTTTTGGATGCCTTTGTTTGACACTGTTTTTGTCTCTACCTTTCCCCAGCAACCATCTGCTCAGCCTTCCACCCCGCCATCCTTCTCCAGTCTTCAAGTTCTACCAGCTAAGTCCCAGTAACCTGGTGAGACCACTCTATCCAGCCACTCATCGATAAAGATAAATGTTTTGTTTCTCCACAACTCCTCATGTCCAATTGGGTCCAACCGAAAACCAAAACCTCACAACATTTTACATTATATGTAAGGTAAAGGAAATAACAATTCCTGACAGACCAAAAAGGCAAGTGATTAATGAACAATTCTAGCCATGTCAATAACTGCAGGTCAGATTTCTTTTGTTGATTTTAAGTTGATGGCAAGCTAACCCAGATAAGAACTCTGGATCCTTATATTTAAGTTCACTATCTGATTAACCCAAAGGCAAGGATTGCTGACCTTAACTTCTGCCAAGTGGTAGGGTAAAGATTGTAAACTTCACAAGCCCAACACCTTACATGCCATAAAGATAGTTACATAGTTATTTTGTTTGACCAGACTATTAAGAATCCACCTGTCACACATGGCACCACTCCACCACCGCAAGTTAATTCTCAAACTGTGGAAAACAGTGGAATTTATTCACACGTGAATTTTGTTAGTGTGGCTACAAAGACAATTTTGTAATTTTGTCTTGGTACTGACAACCATCCTGAATTATCTTATCATAAGTAGATAGATAGATAGATAGATAGATAGATAGATAGATAGATAGAATAGACAGTAGGCATTAAGAGTAGTAGCTCTGCGTTTGTGAGTTGACACCTGGCATTAACATGTGTCTCAACATGTATATCATGTGACCACCTTTGATCAGATCTCACTTCCCTGCACTTTAGTTTTTTACTGTGAAAACCACAAATATGTTTAATGAACCATTTTTATTACTTATAATGCAAATATAAATTGTTGTTTGCTAAATTTGTGCACAAGTTATATGTAACTATTTACATTTAAATGCAGTCAATGCCTCAGGCACATGGCTCCTCAACTCCTTCCTGCCTGCTCCACATTCAGCCATCTCCTCCTCCTCTTGTTTTGACTTATTAAACAAAAAAACGACCACACTACACACTAAACACGCCACACCAAACACTACATAACACACTATCTATGCACTCCAAACACGGTAAATGTCACAGATCTCTCAACTCTCAAAACTTGATATCTCTATCGCTGTCTCTGTCACCGTCACTGTACCTCCCAACACTTCCGCCTGTTCCTCGGCAACCAAATCACGTGATTTGCCATATAATTTTGTGATTGGTTGGTGTGGTGCCTTTTTCCACCTATAGGAAAGGGAGTAACACATTTTTTTTTTTTTAGCTTGCAAAAACTTGCGTGCGTCGACTCAGGAGGTGGGGCGTGGGGGTGGGCTCTGCAGTGATTGGCTCTGGTGTGCACATGGCTATGGTGGCTATGGTGGCTATGGTTGACAATGCTAGCGGAATTGGTTAATCATTTATGAAATCATTTATTAACGGTATCATTGTAGTCCAAACAAATCCGACGTTGCACACCAGAGCCGTCCCTGGGCATAGGCAGTGTAGGCAAATGCTAGTTTCACCGTCATCTGCGGGGGGCGCCGAAAGCGGGGGGAGAAAAAAAATTATATTAATAAAAATGTAAAATATATATATGTTTTACCAGTGCCATTAGTACTATTATTTCGAAATATTATATAAGCCCACAGCAATATATCGTCATAGCAAGGACCATTAAATAACAGAGAGGCCTTTTTCTGGTTCCTGGCTCATTGCACTGTACCTGTTCTCTGCGAGGGGGGCGGGTCGAGAGGCGAGCTGCCTGAATCTGACCACACCCAGACCCAGAGAGAGATTTACTGATACTGTAGCGGAAATACAAGGTCCCAAAGACTGAAACCATCCGGCACCCAGTGAAGGAAAAGAAGGAAAGAAGAAGAAGGAAAACGTAAAAAGGATACAGGTACAGTAACGTCAATGTGATGAAGTGAATTAAATCAATAGTTTAATGATCGTAGTTACCGTTGTTGGAGCATAGTGTTAGCTTGCTAGCTTACTTCGGTCGATAGCAGCATTGTTTAATAATCAGTAAATAGCTGAGTCGACCTGAGTTAATGTTACTCCACCTTAAATTAATCAGGGACATTTGGAAAGTTAACATTAGGCCTGTTCAGGTGTTATTTTACACGTGTCTTTCCTGCTTGTATGTTAGTTAAATGCTAGGGTAGTTGTAAGCCTTTGGTTTGTGTTACAGTGTATGTTTGTTAAAGTTTACATCAGTGTTAAAGTGCAGTTAAAGTGTATTACTGTTAATACCCCACACCTTAGCTTTCCCATATCATTCATAGGCGAAATATACACACTGCACTTTCACTCTGGTTAGACTGAATTGGTTTTCAATGACAATAAAGTTGAATGAATCTTATCACATTTTCATTATTAGTCTGTATTAGTCTTATGTATCGCACACATCAAGCATCTGTTGGTTTTGTTGTTGTTGTTTTTTTATTCAAATCTAACATCCAGTGCTCACGTATACTTCTCTTCTCTCTTCAGATGCACTTTTAACATATTTCACCAGCAGCCCAGTGACACAGCATCAGGTGCTTCTGTCCCTCTACCTCAGCACAGCAGAGTGACACAGCATCAGGAATAAAGGCTGCACCAACAGACCCTCTTAATCAGTGCTGAAAAAATCAAAAGAAGCTAGCTGATATACTCAAACAGAAATGATAGCTTGCACTGCTTCTGCTGCTAAATGTTTTCTCCAAAAGATTACAGACTTAATAATGAAGGACTAAAGGACTGGACAAATGCAAGCCACTTGCTGAAGGTTCATGAGGATAGCCAGGAGCACAATACCCACATGGCAACATGGAAGGAGTTGGGGGTTGTTTTGCAAAGCAGCTGACAATATATAAGCGAGAGATGGCACTCTGAGGCTGAGAGATAATATGTTTGCACAATGCCTTATTTATATTGTATTTTTATCACTTGTTTCTTTCCTCAGTTTTTATTAGGTGTGATATTTTTGACTTAAAAGAAATACAATCTTGAATACATACATGCAGTTGTGTGAGTGAATGAAAATTGATTGTGAAATAGACTGCAAGAGGGCGCTGGCTAAGATCTTGCCTAGGGCACCAAATTACTCAGGGCCGGCACTGTTGCACACCCTTCAACCACACAGCAGCCATGTTGAAAATCTCAGGTCAGTCTGATCCTGATCGCCAGAGATATTTGAGGCACACATACACAGACAGATAGACACACAGACAGACAGTGATTTCTTGCTTTTATAGGGAGATATGTTTTTGAGTATGTCTGGGGCCTTGGGATAAAGCCAGTATTATGTGAACTGTATACTGTCTACAAGGGAATATTACAGTATGCATATTTGGGTCCCAAAACAATTTTATACAACAAGCACTCAGTCTACCAGCCTGATACTGGGAGATAATGGGAATTCCATTAATGGACTAAGAGATAAGCATTGTTTATATTTAACGATACATTTTAATTAACATACCTCATAGTGTGCTCATATTAACAGGTACATACTTTTATTAAAATGCTTTAGAAAATAAATTAACTGCTAACGTTATATAATAAACTCAATCTCCTGCTGTAGCACTGTAACACTGAGCCACTACAGCAAGCTCAAAGGGTCAAAACGCAAACTCAAATTCCAATTGGTGTAAAATACAGCCCCCACTAGTGGAGATATTGAGATTCCTATAACATAAGTGTTTTACTTCTAGTATTTTTTTTCCAGATTTATATGCAGTACAGCAAGATGCTACAAAAATAAATATTTGAACGACCGACTAAGATGTGATTTGCATCATTGCTGCTAATATAACTCATGATATGATGTCTTAAGAAGTGAATGATTTAACTGGTTAAATTGTTTGGGTTTTTTTTGTTATATTTGTTACAGAGAGTAAAGTACCCAAAAAAGGTACATTGGGTACTAGTGTCAACTTCCAGTTATCAGTTTCGGTTCAAATGTGAACTGTATCCAACCCTAAAAAATAGTAATAAATGTATAAATATTGTTACACCATTTCACTGTCTGGAATCACACATACCCTGGTCCATTTAAATAAGTAACAATCATGTAAAAAGGCTTGCTTACCAAATTTCCAAACTTTTCTTGGCTTTAAAACTTGTTTTTTTGTTTTTTTCTTACTTATTTTAGGTTTCCAAATTTGCAAGAACAATAAACCGTATTACCCCTAAAAACTCAATAATAAAAAAACTATAAGATAAATGAGTAACAACAGTAACTAAATAAATATAACAACATGAATTAAACATATAACGGTAATAAAACAAGACAAAACAAAAGTATACATTTATCACATTGTGATACATTTGTCACTTAAATAAATCAACCATGATACCTGGACGTTTTTATTAATTTTCAATGAAGGCAGTTTAAAGATTACAGAGGATCTACAAATGGTAAAGGTAATGTTTCTGTATATTCAATAAAAGGCTGCCAGATCTTTAAAAAGGCATCATAACTGTTCTTCAAGACATGGGTAATCTTCTCTAAGGGCAAACAGGTGGTCATTTCTGATATCCATTTGATTTGGAGAGGGGGGAATCCGACTTCCAGGTTAATGAAATACACTTTCTTGAAACAGCAGGGGCTATATCAATTAATTTTCTAGAACTTAGTTTCAAGT
This sequence comes from Sparus aurata, assembly GCF_900880675.1. Lineage (NCBI taxonomy): Eukaryota > Metazoa > Chordata > Actinopteri > Spariformes > Sparidae > Sparus > Sparus aurata. Next base: position 1,920,482 of record NC_044195.1, on the reverse strand, counting down.
TTGTAGTGTTTGCTAGCAGACAGAGACCTGGGTCACATGAAATTGGTGTATCCATGATTTTAGTCAGGGTGTCACATAAATCATACCAAAATGCGGGACTTTTAAACACTGCCACGTGCAGTGTAACATGGTACCCTCAACAACCACACATCTGAAAAAGACATCTGGAATTGCAGGATTATACTGGTGTCATGTTTGGGGGTTGAGGTAGTTAGTGAGTAAATTGATGAAGAAAATTATAATTAACTTGTTTAAATCCGGCATTTAGAGTAGCAAATAAACTATTCTGACTTAAGTCAGTCCATAGGTCCTTGTTTATAGTCAGTCACCACTCTCTTGATAAGTGCATCTTTTATTTAGGACAGTCCTACATCATAAGTGAATATATCTAAAATTGTCCTAAAACTTTGTGACTGTGAAGTATTTCCTCCACCTTTCACAAGTAGCGTTATTTGATTACCCAAGCTTTTGTTCAGGAATACTCTCATGTAAATGATAGAAGAAGTGTTTGTTCTATAAATCAGAGACATCAAGAAGTCATTACTGTAGCATTGCTCAAGGTATCTTATCCGTTTATTGTGCCCACGCTTAATTATTTTGTTATCAGAGATCATTGGTATGAGTTTATTTTTCCACAAGGGCATTTTGGGTGACAGATCATTCCTCACACCAATAATCATATGAACTCATACCATAACCTGACCATATGGACAGTAAACGGGTTCTTGTTTGTCCTCATATTTTTTGGGGCCAAAATTCAAAAAGGTACCTGGTCTTGAAATAATATTTTTTTGACAATAACTGCAAAAACAGGAAGTGTTGCATATCTCCACATTGGTGTGTCCGATTGCCATGAAATTTGGGTCAGTACTTCAACATGTTCCCTTTAGGCTCTATGCAAAATTAGGGGACATGACCAGTAGATGTCGCTCTTACATTTCAAGATTTGTAAATCTGAACATCGGCTTGGTCGATTAAGACGAAACTTGGGTCAATCATTGCCCATGGTCCCCTGAGGTCAGCTGAAGAAGGTGTCACCAATCCGCCCCCAGCTGGCGCTCTGATGGCAGTCTAAGTACATTTTTGACACTGTGACCCAAACTGTAATATATACTAAAGGATATTCATATGAGTGGTACAGACTAGTGCCAGTAGCCTACACACCAAAAATGACCTGTGTCCACCAGCAGGTGGTGCTATAATAAGGGCAACACGTTTTGGCCAATAACTCCCACATATCTTGAATATTCATATCCCCATGTTCTCTGAATTGAGCTGAATCTTGTGATATAGGCCACGCCCATTTCTGCCTTTTTACCCGCAAATTCACAAAATGTTGCAAGCCCACTTTTTTTAAGCATCTCCAAGGTGATTCGACCGATTTGCACCAAACTTCGCACACAACATCCGTGAACAGTCATGACAAAAAGGTATCAAAATAATTCTGATATTCCAAACAATACTTAAGTTATTAAATAACAACTTCCCGAAGATTTTCATCAAAACAGGAAGTGTTGCATAGCTCCACATTGGTGTGTCCAAATGGCATGAAACCCAGGTTCCTACTTACCCATGAGCCTCTAAGGCTCTGTACAAAGGCACACCCCAACTGCCACAGCTTTGCATGAGTGGAGCGAGGGCCCTTTCATCACAGCTTGCAGCTTTAATTTTTCTTTTAACCGTTAGTAGGGCCTAAGAGAAAAAAGCAGGCAGAGTTTAAGCTCAGCTGCCAAATTTGTAACATCCATAAAAAGAGGGACAAGTAGGCCCTTAAACTCCTTGTAAAATTCAGGAGGAAAACCATCCTGAACAGTTGATTAGGAGATGGCTTTTCAATTTCCTTTTGAGTGAAAGGACAGTTTAACTCAATCTGGTCCTCTACTGTTAATCTTGATAGTTCAATGTTTGATTAGACTGAGTCAATCATGGTACGATCATCTGGGGATTTTGATATATATAACGAAAAATAATAGTGTTTAAAACAATCATCAATTTCTCTTGAGTTTCTCGTAGTAGTCCCATTTTTAGTTTCCATAGAATGAATGGTTCCCGATGTCTCCTCTGTCATCCACTGCCAGACACATGGTTTTAATTTTAAAAGCTTTGTGTCTGTCACTCAAGCAATTATGCAGTGATCAATGACATTGTTTGCACATACAGTGATGGCTTTTCTACTTGTAAGGAGTGTTTTGAAAAACTAAAACAAATCAAGAATCCTTGGCTTTTCAGTATAATTAGGATCTATATTTTTTTGGCAGATTGAGTTGAGTTGAGTTAGAAAAATATTTGAAAGGATCAGAGACAGGAGCAAACCTGTCCCAATTGAAGTGCCCCATAAAAACCAGCCCATTTTAGTAACAGAAATTCCATCATTCAAGCTTGCAAGATGTATTTCTTTTGAAGGATTTGTTCATCAACACTATTAACATAACAGAAGTCATTTTAGTGTGTTAAGTTTGCAGCTACAGCAGAACAGAAGCAGCACTATAACAGCACAATAGTGGAAGGAGATATAGACACGTGAGTTTAAGTCTTTTGCTCTAAATTAGGGTGACAGGGGCTTTTCCAAGTATAACTGCATTACTTTTTTGCACTACCAGTTACTACATTACTGTTTTTTGATCCTGTAACATTACTTTGTTGGTCATTTCTCTTCTATGTGATGAGTGAAAGATCTTTTTAGCTGTCAGACTGTGAGCACCATCAGATCGACACACCCCTGATCTGAATCTACGGTTTTTCCATTCACACAGATGCTGGCTCGCCTCTTCTGAAGCCTGGATACTATCTCTGGAGGCGGATCAGCAGGCACCCTCTTCACCTCAGTAACTTTCACTTGGATGGCAATGTGGAGAATTGGTGCATGATACCCACGCTAAAAGGGCAGTGTGATTGGGACTAGTAACTGACCTTCCAGAGGTGGGTTGTGATAGGCTGAGTTGCTCCATTACAGGCAGATAGAGCGAGTTAGGCATCTTTTCACTGCGACATGCCTCGAGGCCCAAATACTTGAATATATGAACTTTGCCCTTTATACAGATCTGAAAAGGAAAAGAAAGATTTCAATTCAGACAAAGTGAAAAGCGGATTTCTGTTTTCTTACCAGCCTGACTTGTTGGACTGACACACACTCACACACAAAAATTCAAAAGTGAAAATATTAAAGATACTGTTGCGACACTGGTAAAAATATTGCATTTTCTTTTAGTACATCTAATAAAGATTAAATGCACCAACTGAAAATCATTGTTAGTGACAGAAATTAAACCAGAACAGTTGTGTATGCTACACCTTATTAATATATATAAATGTTTGCAAAATGATTATTAATATTAATTCAGTTATTAGTAATTATTAATACTAATAACTATACCATAACAGACCATACTAACTACTAGACTACTAAAAACTGTTTCTTTACCCTCTCAACCTCCTCTGTCAAAGCCATGGGCATGGGAGCCACTGTAGAGTCACATCACTCAGTCACTTAAGACGTTCTCAATTTTTCTTCAAACATCACACACTATGGCAGATTACATCAACTCAAGTTTTGGTGCTGGCTTTGCATGCCTACATTGGCATCTAAACATGACTGGTCCTCAGACCACTGTCAATTTCGCATCCATAGCCTTGCACTTTTGTTTATTCTCCCTTGGATAAGTCAGAACATGCTACACCAGCTCATCATATTGTGCATTGTAAGATCTGGACTAACCCCATCAACAGAGATTACGTCTAAGATGCCTATGTACTGTATTGCAGAGATATCCACCGCCAAGCAGTCGGGGATGGACCATCTCTTCTTGTAATAAGTTCTCCAGGCCTAGGGGCAATAGTGAGTCACTGTGGTCTCTCTATCCTCTCAAGCTGTTGCTTCATCTAATACAGTTTTTCTCGATTGTTTACACACATTTTCTGAAAGCATGCCTCATACTCTCAGAACTCTACACACAAATCAAAAATCACACACACAATGGGCAAAACCCCTCAATTCTCCTGCAAAAGGAAACTTTACATTCAAAACAATGTTATTTCTTCTCAAAATGGTATTTTGTTTTCAAATGACACACACAAACCATCAATTGAATAGACATTTATAAGAACCAGTTGAACACTGATGTGCTCAGTGTAAAACACTATGATGAATGGACAACACTTCTTCTTCATTCATCATAATGACTTGGGCCTTTTTTGTTCAGTTACACTTACTACAGTCAGTACATACATAAGTGTGCTGTAAAATATTTGAGAATATTGTTTTTATACTCAGGACACACAAATACACAGTAACATATATATTTTATTTTTCCCACAAAACAATGTACACAGTGTACATCCCAACCAACACAAAGTTACGGAGCCCCTTAAGGGACATGGGGGAAAAAAAAAAATGATGGGTGAAAAAAAAAAAATGATGGGTGAAAAAAAAAAAAAAGATGTCATTTTTGCGAGATCTCGCAAAACCTTTGCGAGATCTCGCAAAAATGACATCTTTTTTTTTTTTTTCACCCATCATTTTTTTTTTTTCACCCATCATCACGTGAGTTGTGCTCATGCTGAAAACGTGACTTGTGGCACACGTGACATCACTCCCCGAGTCAGGAAGAAAGCAGAACTATATATTTTTACTAAGGAAAATGACAAAAATAATGATAAGTAACTTTAATCTGATTACTGGTTTGTAAATGTTGACGTGTTAGATTACTCGTTAATGAAAAAAGTGGTCAGATCACTGCGCAGATAGTCTTTTTTTAACGGGTCCGGGGACATTTCGAAAATTTTGAAAATTGGGCTGTTTAAAGATGCAATTTCAACATAGTTTGAGAAGGAAAAGAAGGCCAATCGTTGGGTCCTCATCGTCATATTTTAATCACAAATAAAGCTAATTTTCCCTCACTAGGCCTACTGAGTATTTTATATATATTACAGCCTATAATAAGACCTGTGTGCATAGGCTATAAGAGCAGGAAGAACATTCCTTATTATAAGTTCTTGGCTTCATTGACTATCTGCATCAGATCTGCAGGAAGCTTTGTAGGTATTAAGAGACAAATATCGTCATTTAACATCGTCAATAAACCCACAAACGTAATAAAAATCTGCAGCATTTAATGTTATAAACCCACAAATGTAATAGTACAATGAATAATGGTAGGGGTCGTTGTTGTTTGTTTGTTTGCCTATACACCTACTAATACTACTGACCGTGGGCCCAAAATCCAGCTGCTGACTCTCCGCTGTCACACAGCGGACCCCTGTGACCAAAGTGTCAGCTGGACTTCAGAAGGGCCAGAATTCAAAACTACTAGAACGGCCGTAAGCTGTCATTTGGACCGCTAGATTTAAACTCTATAATCTGTCATGTAAATACCCAACTGAGTGATGAATGCATTCATGTGTCATGATATTTAAAAAAACAAAAAAACAACAACGAAATAACTCCAAAATTAACACGTTAAGAAGTTTAATTATACATTTATCAATATTCACATCATCGCACATAGTAAACTGTAATCATTGCATATTTACACAAGATTTTAATAGAGAAACACATAGAAAATTAACAACTAAAAGTAACTTACTTGACTCTGAAACATTTTATTTTAACACTTAATATATAATAAAACAATAATAGTAAAATAATTATCGAAAAAGCTGGAAACGAGCTGATCTAAAACAAACAAAGAGCCGTTGTGATCACTGGTCACATCTCCGCACATTACCTCCGCTCTCGTACAGTTACCACACACGGGCTTGTGGCATTTCAAGTGTCCGGTGTTTGGTTCCGTTTGCAGCGGACCGGCACTGCCTCCGTGTCCGTGTCAGCGAAGATGGCCAGTGGCGGTCTTCTATAACATCCTCCTCGACCTGGCTGGGATCAATGCCCGCATCTTGTTCAAGGAGTTCTCAAAGTGATCGAAACGGCTCTTTTTTTTGTTTGTTTGTTTTAGATCAGCTCGTTTCCAGCTTTTTCGATTATCATTATTTATTTTATTATATATTAAGTGTTAAAATAAAATGCTTCATGATCAAATAAGTTACTTTTAATTGTTTTTTCTTGTTCTGTGTTTTCTCTATTAAAACCTTGTGCAATAATTACGGTTTACTATGACATCGATAAATGTATAATTAAACTTGTTAAAATGTACACTTTGGTGTTATTTCGTTGTTAAAAAAAATATCATGACACAATGAATGCATTCATCACTCAGTTGGGTATTTATATGAGACATTATAGGGTTTAAATCCAGCGGTCCAAATGAAGCTTACGGCCGTTCCCTGCGCACTCGCCCGGCTGCCGGCTGCGCATAGAGATCGATGTTGTCCGTCGAGCTCGGAGGACGGCTTATTTTAGTACAAAATCGGGGTTTTGGTCCTTGTAGCTCATAGTCTATGCTATTATGGTGGGACAGAGGCATCATTTGTGTTTGAAAAACGTTTCACTTCAGATTTATTGATCCCGGAAGTTCGAATCTGTGAATAACTTTCCAACTTTACCGAACGACCAGCAAAGTGTTGCAGCTTTTGCGGGATCTCGCAAAGGTTTTGCGAGATCCCGCAAAAATGACACCTTTTTTTTTTTTCACCCATCATTTTTTTTTTCACCCATCTTTTTTTTTCCCCCCCATGTCCCTTAAGGGGCTCCGTACAAAGTTGCATATACAACAATATACGGTCTACATACAAAACAACAGAAGAATTTACTGAACACAGTTACAGTAAAAAAAACAACAACAAAAAAAAAAAACTGTGCAGCATGCTCCTCTGTTTTGGTCTGGCCACAGCACCTCATCCACATCACAACAAAAGCTAATTTTGCCTTCAATCAACACAACTTGCAAACAAGTGTATGAGCTCTTCTAATTACAGTTTGTATTGATTGCTTTGACCTGTTTAAACAAACCGGAATCCACTCAGTTTTCATCATGACTGTCTCAGCAGAGCACAAGACACCTCTTGCATATGTGTTAACCCTTTCTCATTGGATTGACACATTTTCCCCACCCTTTTGCAGAACAGTTAACACGGATGTCATTCAAGCAGTCCAAACTCCATTGTTTTAGCTATGGTAACCAAACAGAAACCATCTGTTCCTAACTATTAGAAACTACCTACATCAGTATGAAATCACTAAAGCACCTGTTTGACACGCCTAAACACAAATCTTCAATGAGCAATCAGTCTGCAGGCCTTAAAAAGTGCAGCGGCTGTGTTGTTCTTTGCCAACATGGATTGAAGAGGTCTGAGGCAGATGAGAGTGAGAAATAGGTGCAGAGGAATGTCAAGGTTGGATGGCATGCAAGAAGATTTTTCCCTTGGTTCATTGCAAGAGAGGATAATGAATGTGATGTGGATGAGGCCATGTGGCCCCATCATCAAGACAGAAGAGACTGAGTATCAATAGTGGCTATTTCTTATACACTACAGTAATAGATTGTTATACTTTACTGTAATATTTTATATCTTTAACTTCTTTTCTATGTTTTAAAACAGGTCAGTTGTTCAGGAAAATGCTTGCTGTGAAGCTGCAGAAATGTTTTGTGAACTATGAGACTACCAGCTTTCTTATTTTCTTTTACTCTAATAGATTTTATTTTGGTTTCCATGTATTTTGTGTAATATTTACAGTATTTCAGTTTTCAGCCACAGTTCGAAAAAAAGAATCAATGGAATCAAAAAATGCATCAAAGCATTTCTGATTCTGGATTCAATTCTTTGCAAGACGGCAAAGAACTGTTAACTGTTAACTGTTAACTGTTTTGAAAATGTGGAGTTTGAGTTGAATGCTGCATCAAAGCAATCAATAAAAACTGTAACATGGTTGTTTCCGAAACATATCTTAAGTGTAACTAATGACAACACAAACTTTAAAATGTCGAAGTGTCCTTGAGCAAGACACTGGCTGTGTCCAAATTTAGGGGCACCATCCTTCCGAGTGCATATTTGAAGTGCAATTACATCACTAAGCCACGCGAAGCCTGTCCAAATTCAAAGTGTGCTCCAAATGCTCCCCACAAATGCCTCCTTCTTTTGCCTGTTCCTGGAGGACACACCGCTACTATCCTTCGCGGCTACAAATTGCCCAAGATTCATTGCGCGCCTAAAGAGAATAAATAAATAAATAAATAATGGCGACCTCAAGTGGCGCAGATCTCTCATTTAAATGTAAGTATTGGGTCTATACTCGGTTTTTAGTCATTTGAGCGTCAAACGCCAGATATGTTAAACTTCAAGGGACCTCAAAACCTCAAAATATCAGTTAAAATACGTTGGTAATGCTCAACTTAATGCCTTTTACTTTCAACCATTAGACGTTCAGAGGTTGACTTATATCGTATATCGTATTGTGACTGCGGAGATGTTATAGACTCGTTTTACTTCATGTACATAAATGGACCAAGATGAACAGATTTAGATCAGGCTGTGATCCGTGTAAAGTCTAGTTAAACGTTGGAATAAAGAGCTATGTTTATGATTATTATCCTTATGATGATTATATTTTTTTTTGCTGTATTAGAACTCTATTGTCTGTTAACATAACACAAAACATCTTTTACATTTCATCGTGTTTTAGGGAGCAAACAGAGAAGCTTCATCGCTGTCCGAGGTCAGAACAACATTAGTTCACAGGGCGAAACATTCCGCCGGCTGGACGGGAGTATGGCTATAATATATAATAATAAATAATAAATAGACGATTTGTCAGTCCTGATGTCACTTTTTGTAAATCTTTGCATCCCTGTGTTAATGTGATCTGATGTTTACCTTTTATCTTGCTTCGAGGATGAAGGAGGATGGAGAGGCTCTTCTCTGCTCCAGAGGACAATCATTACATTATTTCTGTTATTTAGTTCATTTATGAGTTATTTTTAAACTATTTGTTCATAATTGTTCATTTTATATAATTCATGAAATAAAATATTGTTTTATTGTTACACATTGTCTATTCCATTCAGTATTTACAGCTTAAGTGCAATTTATAACAGCAAACGGCATCAAGTGCTACTTTTCAGGGACAACAAGGGATTGAATGTTTTCTTTTATTATCATGGTCTTAACATTTACAACTATTTACAAAATTACAGCATAAATAACTATTTACAGATGATTATTAACAATCAACAAAAACAATTATTATTAAAAACAATATTAAAACAGTTAGAGATGATGTACAGTAACAGGCTGAGCAGGAGTCCCTGCAGTGCTGTTGGGCTGGATGGTGTCAGTGGGACATCATCTGGGTCGGTACTCAGGGTGTTTGGGGGTCCAGTCTCCTCTGTCCACCACATCGTCCATCAACTGGGTCTGCAGTTCTGACTCCATCCACGGCTGCCAGGTCATTAAGAATGTTTTAAGAAAGAGGCAAGAATTATAATTTCATACTCTAATTATAATAATAATAATCATCATCAATAAATTACAGCAAACAAAACTATCTACCAAACATTTTAAATACAATGCCTTTAAAATCATAATAAAATCATATGTGGCGATCAGCAGTTTATATGTCAGCATTAACCTGATGTATCGGTCTGTTAATGACCGCAAACTTTTAGCTAGCTAATAATGATAATATTGATAACATTACTGTGGGTTCAATAACAGGTTTACCTCTCCACGGTCCTCTCAGCCCAAGATAAACCAGAGCCGCTTCTCCTCTTCCTCCACAAGCAGGAGGATTAAAAAGGCAATCAGGAAATCCCAGAAGCTCAAACAGATCTGACAGTCAAACTTTACTCTTCTTGTCACTTTCAGGGACCTTACCTCACCAGAAATAGTGAGGTGCGGGGTGGGGCGGGAACATCTGGTGATGCAACCAGGAAATGCTGCGAAGGGTAGACCGTCAAATTTCAAACAGGCTGAAGCTGCCTGCAGGTCTCTCTGAAGGACCCTGCCTTTGCTGGCGGCGAAGGATGGGTCCTTGAAGGATGTTGCCCCTGAATTTGGACACAGCCACTGTACCCCAAATTGCTCCTGATGTGCACTTCTCTTTTGCCGAGATAATCCATCCCACCTAACAGGCGTGGCATATCAAGATGCTGATTAGACGGCATGATTATTGCACAGGTGTGCCTGGAGAGAATAAAAGGCCACTCTGAAATGTGCAGTTTTGCTTTATTGGGGGGGTCTGGGGGGGTTCAGAAAACCAGTCAGTATCTGGTGTGACCACCATTTGCCTCACATCTCCTTCGCATAGAGTTGATCAGGTTGTTGATTGTGGCCTGTGGAATGTTGGTCCACTCCTCTTCAATGGCTGTGCGAAGTTGCTGGATATGTATACGCTGTCGTATAAGCCAATCCAGAGCATCCTAAATATGCTCAATAGGTGGCATATCCGATGAGTATGCTGGCCATGTAAGAACTGGGATGTTTTCATCTTCCAGGAATTGTGTACAGATCCTTGCAACATGGGGCCGTGCATTATCATGCTGCAACATGAGGTGATGAATGGCACAACAATGGGCCTCAAGATCTCATCACGGTATCTCTGTGCATACAAAATGCCATCACGCGTGCCCATACTATAACCCCACCACCACCATGGGCCACTCGATGCACAATGTTGACATCAGCAAACCGCTCACCCACATGACGCCACACACGCTGTCTGACATCTGCCCTGAACAGTGAAAACCGGGTTTCATCCGTGAAGAGAACACCTCTCCAACGTGCCAGACGCCATCGAATGTGAGCATTTGCCGGCTCAAGTCGGTTACGACAACGAACTGCAGTCAGGTCGAGACCCCGATTAGGACGACGAGCATGCAGATGAGCTTCCCTGAGACGGTTTCTGACAGTTTGTGAAGAAATTCTTTGGTTATGCAAACCGATTGTTGCAGCAGCTGTCCGGGTGGTTGGTCTCAGATGATCTTGACGGTGAACATGCTGGATGTGGAGGTCCTGGGCTGGTGTGGTTACACGTGGTCTGCGGTTGTTAGGCCGGTTGGATGTACAGCCAAATTGTCTGAAACGCCTTTTTAGACGGCTTATGGTAGAGAAATGAACATTCAGTTCACGGGCAAGAGCTCTGGTGGACATTCCTGTAGTCAGCATGCCAATTGCACGCTCCCTCAAAACTTGCAACATCTGTGGCATTGTGCTGTGTGATAAAACTGAACATTTTAGAGTGGCCTTTTATTGTGGCCAGTCTAAGGCACACCTGTGCAATAATCATGCCGTCTAATCAGCATCTTGATATGAAGAATATAGCTGATCGTAATGAAATCCGCACTGAAGAGCTGCTGGCAGTGACGGTGGGTCAGACTGCAGTCTCACAGTCAGACACATGAAACACACACAGTTATTTTACAGTCATTATTCCCGGTAATGAACTTAAGGTATCAGCGCTGGACCGTACGTCGACGTCGCCCCCATATTTGATGTGGCAGCTCAGCCCGTGAACTAATACAAGTCTATATGTGAACTTTATAAAGCTCCTTCTACAAAGTGCTATAAGTTAATGTCTCTCTTTTACACATTCACACACGTATGGATATATTCAGGAAACAGAGAGGAACCAAAAACAACGTCTGTAACGTTCTCTGATGATTATAAACGTTAACTGCTCCGCATATGTTCAGTATAAAGGTCGGCACCAAACCACAGGATGTATTCTTATAATGTTTTTATGAGTGTCTACAGCTGCCAATGCTGGTAATGCTGTTACTGTGATGACACATGACAGTTAAATATTTAATCTGTGTCTATAATAACTGGATCCTGATATACAAGTTGCAAAATGAGCAATCTTGAGGAAGAAAATGAAAATGCAATTTGGATGATTTAGTACTCATTTTGTTTATGAGTCATGCAGCTATATTCTGAAAATGAAAAAGCATTTCTTTTAATCCATTTTAATTTGAATTATGGTACAGATTCACTTCCATACACAAACAGGATCCTGGCATATGTTCCTGGGGAGTTCAGATGCTAGAGGGTGTAGTGCAGGGCCATGTTTACTGCATCGTCTACAGATCTGCTGGTCTGTTTAGGTTATATAACTTAATTTTTTGAGGACATGACAAGGTTTATCATGTGTGTCTAACTGTCAGTGACACATCTTAACATTGTGTACTATTACCCCAGACCCCAGTGCCTGACTTAAGTGGTTCTTTGTTCTAGACCAGCTAGGTGTTTGTACCACCCAGTTTTCCTGTCCAAGAGTCGGTGGTTTGGCTATCGAAATGCAAAGACCTGGTTCCATAGTAGACATGCGCTCTGAACCAACATCTGAACCACATTGGTTTAAAAGGGGTATCTGAGCCCTCGTAGCCCAGATCCTGAGGATCCCAATCTTTTCTGGGTTAACCACCTGCTACCATAACTTATACAAGATTTTTAGCAGGGCCCACGCCACGTCTCTGCCTCCACGTTGGCCCTAAAATTATACCATTGATCTTCTTCCTGTAACATTGCCACCTAAGGGCCTCTCACCTCATCCTCTGATTATCATCAATAACCAAACAAATGAAATAGTTGACAGTTTCAAATACCTCCATGTCTGTACAGTCAACTCAGCTCTGAGCATGTGTAGCAGGTAGATAGCAGCAGTTGGGTAAAATGTCCCTTGCCTGTAGCAACACTTTACTTCCGGGTCTTAATTGACCAGCTGGACCATCATACATAAGCTGTGGCATGTCGATGCTCTCTTTTCTCTTTGCTTCTTGGTCCGTGACTGTGTCAGCGTGTGTCTGCGGTCCCTGTCCAGTTTGGTGCCGGCTTCTCCCCACGTTTCTGACGGTGTCGGCGCATGCGAGTCTGCTGTCCTGGTCCTGCCTGGTGCCGGCTTCTTCCCTTCTGCTCCGACGGTGTCAGCGTGTGTGAGTCTGCTGTTCTGGTCCTGTTTGGTGCCAGCTTGTATGACAAACTTTGCGGACGCTGCGAGTGGTGTATGGAGATTGCCACTGCTGTTTTGTTTTGCTTAGGTTCTGTTGAATTTAGTTTTTGTTTTGTGTGACTTGGTTGTTTAGTTTCCATGTAGGCTTTTGTTCTCTTTTGCATGAAGTTAATTCTTCTAGGTTGGGTTTATTTTTGCTTTGTCCCATTTAATTTGTTTATTATTTCCTACCAAGGAGGAAAAGAAACTAACAGAGCTGCAATGCCTATTTGTGTTTTTATTGTATGAAGATCTAATGTGTTTCTCTCTCTGTGTGTGAGTGCTGTAGGGGCAGCGACAAGTGAGGCCGGCCGATGGTGGAGGGTTTGGTGATAGTCTCTCACCTGTACTTCACACCCCCTCTGATTTTGTGTGCTTGGTAATTATATTTGCACGTCCCACACGATTTATAGTTGATCCCTTTCTTTGTTTGGTTTTGCTGTGTGCATGTGTGTAGGGCACTGGAGTGGGGTGAGTAATCTGTCCCAGTGTGAATTGTCCCTCTGCTGGCTGCGGCCTCGGCCGCCCATCCTCAGTACACTCCTAGTCATTTTTTTAACTGCTAGCTTTAATAAATTGCCTCTTTTAATATTAATTGTTGTTGGCAGCTCTGTAAATAAAACTGTAATCTTGGTGGGAAACACCCTTGTCTCGGTCCATCATTCTTGTCGATCTGTATCAGTAAAAGAATCTGTGGCATCTTTATTGGGTGATTGATGTATTTAAAGTACCAATAAGATTGGAAGTGGATGGTGAAATTGCGAGCCTTGCCACGGTCCGGTCACATTCGCACACCACCGACATCCAAAAAAGGATCAATCTTCCGAAAAACTGGGAGGACTATTATGTGACCCTCCATCTCCTTTCAAAAAGGATGTACCAAAGTATCATCCAGTCCATCTTACTGTACTGTTCCACCTGCTTCTGCAGCATGCTTTCTGTTAAAATCTGGTCAGGCATAACCAACAATACTGCCAGGATAATTGCTGTCCCCAAACCCAACCTCAGAGCTGAACAGTGCGGCCATTACACACATTGCAACTTCAGTAGAACAGGACAAAACACATCAACACCTACTTCACCCCACTGCAAAACGTCAAGGTACAGAGCACTGAGGTTCAGAAGAGCTCACTTTGGAAAAAAGCCTGATCCCTCATCCATAATTGACCTCAATAATGGGCCCTCTCTGAACAAACCCAAGTAGGGTTTTGTAAATGCTGTTATGTACTGTTTTTGTACATTGTTGCATGAATTGTCTGTCTGATGGATACGGTGCTGTGAAAAAAAATTTCCCCTTGGGATAACAAAGTGGAACCCAGACCCATTAGGATGACTAATGTGGAGGGATCCCTTGCCACAGGGATTATGTGACCTTCCTCCTCTCCTGACCCTGTGGTCTTGCATCGACTGAATGGGGTTACAATTAAGAACACTCAAATCAAATCATGCCCACTCAGCCTCCAAGCAGTCACAAAATGTCACTGCAGCCAAACCATGACAACCCCTTTCTGTCCCTAAAACAAGCCTATGTTGCAAGCCTCAACTCATGTCTGTGCAGGAAAACGGAGAGAAACGTGTTTTGTTTGAGTTTCTCTCCAGTGTCCCTGTTCATGCTCTCTGCTGTATTTTAGTATTTCACGGTGCTTGCTTTCAGCTATTTCAGGAATCAGTATTTTATATTCAGTATTTACAGATGCACCTCTGACCACTACAAAAGCTGAGCATGTCATTAACTACAGACACACCTTCAAGAAGGTAGCTCTGTTGTAATGGTTATGCAAATCCCTGCCGTGGATCCCTGATGTGCCGTATCAAACTGAGTAGAGGCAGGCTGGCAGATGAAATGGAAAAAATGCCACGAGTGGTCAATATGAAGAGCTAGTCATGGTATTTGGTCTAACCAATGCCCCTGCTGTTTTCAGGCCATGGTGAATGATTTTTTTTTTTTTTTGGTTTACCAGGGTTGACACCTTAATCTCCTTTCCTGATGAGCAGTCTCATATCCAACATGTCCAGTGGGTCCTACAGCGCATCCTCCACCACCAACTCTTTCACGTTTAACGCACACTCTGTGTCGTTCGTGGGGCTCATCATTTCTGAAGGGGAGGTCAAGATGGCCCCAGGGCTGTTTTTGATTAGCCCAGTAGCACTAGCTGTAAGGAGGTTCAACGTTTCCTAGGGTTTGCTCATTTCTGCAGAGTTCATCAGAGACTTTCAAAGACTTAAATCAAGCTTCACCTCTGCCCATCTCCTCACGCGGTCAGATCCCAACCTGCAGTTTGTGGTGGAGGTGGATGCCTCTGATGTAGGGATGGGAGCGACATTTTTTCCCTGTGGCTTTCTCTCCCAGAAATGATCAGCCTTTGAGAGAAACTGTATTGTAAATGGGGTTACTCGCGATTGAGGTGGCATTGGATGAGTCGGGGCATTTGTAGGATGGGGTTGAACAGCCCTTTCTCGCCTGAATGGATCATAAGAACCTGGAGTACTAGAGGATGCTGAAACTTCTCCTCTGAGAACTCTAGGAAAATATCAACCATCACTCTGCTTTGGGCCATGTCACTTAGGACTTTGAGAGAAAGGTCAATGAGGCTAATGCTCAGCATACCCAATAAACCATCTGTTTGTACCTCCTGAATTACATTCACAGATCATCCACTGGGCTGACTCTACCCAGTTTTCCTGTCATCTTGGACTTTGCAGGACTATAGCATGTTTATCATTAGACAGTGGTTCTGGTAGCCAGCCACGTAGAGGAAGGGGAAGGATTATCAATTGTGGTTCAATTTGCATATGACTGAGAAACATCCCAGCCGGCCCGCTGTCTGCAAGGAACCCCCCCCCCCCCAAGTTACAAAATCACTACACACACCAGGACATCAGTTCAAAGACATCAAAAGGGCCTCAGCCCCCAGGATGTAGTGGCCTGTGTACATGCTAATCTAATTGTCTGTTAACTTACACAACATCACTTCTCATCAACGGAAGAAGGAACCATCCTGGGACAATAGTGTGTTAAGATATGAAATGCTCATTAGTCGTCATTCATAACATTTCATACTGAATTAATAATGTTAATCATTAATTTCTGATTACTTGATATTCATGTATCTACATGGCGCCCTGCGTGGCAGACGTGTTTGCGAAGTGCTCCCGACACCGTATTTTACATTTTTGTGTTTTTATATTTTGTGTGTCGGGAAACTTGCAAATTAAGAATTTCATTGCCTGGTGTAAACTATGTGCATATGACAATAAAACATCTTGAATCTTGAATCTTGAATCTTGAATATTTGGTATCGTTGAAAAGCTGAGAGTGCCATCTTGTACCTGTGTTCTGGACCAGTTGGAGTTTATGGAGTGATTTTCGAGGACGACCATGGAGGAGAGAATTACAGCAGTCCAGATAGAATGTAATCAGGGTGTTTACGAGAATAGCAGTACAGATTGGTGTAAGTGAGGGACGGAGACGGTTGATGTTGCGTAGATGGAAGTATGCAGACCGGGTAACGTGACTGATGTGGGCTTTGAAGGTTAGGGTGCCGTCCAGGATGACACCCAGGCTCTTTAGCTGGGGTGATGGTGGGACAGTGGAATTGTCGATGGACATTGAGAAGGGGTTGTGTTTTGCTAGGGTGGATCTGGTACCAACGAGGAGGACCTCAGTTTTGTTACTGTAGTTTAAGGAAGTTGAGTGAAAGCCATGACTTAATTTCCATTGGATAGAGCTGTGGGTGGCAGAGCGGAAGTAGGCTTGGTGGAAATATAGAGCTGGGTATGGTCAGAATAGCAGTGGAATTGAATATGAAATTTCCTGAGAATGTGTCCAAGGGGCAGAAGGTAAATAGTGAACAGAAGGGGGCCAAGGACAGAATCCTGGGGAACCTCGCTGGAGACTGGAGAGGAGCAGGATCTTAGGTTCTTGAGTTGAACAAATTGTGTGTGACCAGTGAGATAGGATGTCAGCCAAGCCAGGGGGATGTCAGGGATTCCAATGGAGACCAGCCTGTCCAGGAGGTTGTCATGAGAGACGGTGTCGAAGGCTGAGGTCAAGGAGAACCAGGATGGAGAGTAGACCCATCGAGTCAGATTCCATCAAGAGGTTATTTGTGATTTTCACGAGGGCTGTCTCAGTGCTATGAAGGGGACGAAATCCAGACTGAAACAGCTCAAAGAGGTTGTACTGAGACAGCTGGGTGTTTAGCTAAGCTGCAACAGTTCTTTTGAGTATTTTGGGGATAAATGGCAAGTTTGAGAAGAGGAGAAAAGTTGTTGAAATTGGATCTGCACCAAGTTTCTTGATAGTTGAGTAATTGCAGCAGTCTTTAGTGATGATGGAACAACACAAGAAGTCAGTGAGGAATCAATGATGTCAGTTATGAAAGAGGACAAGGCAGGCAGGCAGCTTTTTACTAGGTAGGTAGGTAGGTAGGTAGGTAGGTAGGTAGGTAGGGGGTCTAACTGGCAGGTGGATGATTTGGATTTACGGTTTATTGCTGCGAGCATTTTGTTTTCGCAGACTAACCTCGCCTCATAAAGACGCTGTGACCTTCTTTTAGCTCGGAGCTAATCCCTTTATCTCAGGAAAACAATTGAAATTAAGAGAACCATGCCCATGAGAAAACAAAGTTTTGTTATCTCGAGATCTCGAGAAAATTATCTCGTATCTCAGGAAAACGGAGGAAATTAACTCGTTATCACGGGAAAACGGAGGAAATAAAATGTATGAATGCATGGCCGTTTAGAGCTTCCGTACTTTAGTCATATCACTCTCTCTTTTAATTGTTTTCCAGCTGTCTGTAAGACATTGCGAGACAGTACACAGGACAACAAACAACCAGATCTTGCATCGCAGGCTGAAGCTGTAAAGAGTTCAGCTCGGAGTCGATCGAGAACAAAGAGGGTAAGACTTATTAGATTAGATCCATTTTTGGTCATTGTGACTATTTTTCAGGTACATTAATATATGTGTTGTGTCCATACACAGTGAATTGCACAGTACTGATTGTCTTTATTGATTGTTTTTACAGCTGCTGGGAGTGAGCCAGAGTGTGCTAGCTGAGGATGAGGTGGACCTTTGGAAGTGCGCCGCCATAGACCTTATGTCTGAGAAGGAAGACGACACAAGATGGCGGGGTGTCTGGACGGATTTTGCAACCTCTTTCTTTTCACAGCCAGGAGCTCACCGAGATCTGAGCCAAGCTGCAGTCACATTAGAGGCGATTCCGAAGTACAGGGCAATGCACTGCAGATGTCTGCAAAAACAGACACTTCACGGTGCTGTAGGATTTTGGGCTTCTCGTGAGCTTCCCATTTCTTGTGTGGGCAGATTATGCTTTGTACATAGCCGTGATGTGTTTGCGTCTGTGCTAATAAAGCTCTTTCTTTGAATAAACAACACCTTCCTGGCAAATTTTCCTTTCCTCAATAAATTCATTCATGTCCTTGATATCATAACTATATACATATATATATATATATATGTATATATATATATGTGAATATTATTGGGGTTTACATTTATAATGACCCAGGGTGACTAATAGTGACAGATCTGCCAACCAATCACCAGTGATTTTGCTTGTTTAAAAGTAGTGGTTTCATCCAATACTGAGTGAGGACATTCAAGCCAGACCACACATTCTCTGGCCAGGCGTGGTTTTGCTGATATTCATATGCAAATTGGAGCCTTTCGCACCTCCACGACCTCCACATATGTCATGGTTCATTTCCGTCAGTATGTGGCACAGACAAACGCAACGTTCACAGGCTGTAAATTGTCTTTAACTGCCGAAAATAAGGGAGATTTCTGGGCGTTTACGGGGATGAAAATTCCACTTTTCATGCAGTGTGGCAAGTGGAAAGCTGATGGAAAATTTGTTTTTGTTGTTGTTTTTTCAATTTCGGCATTGAAGAAGTTCATTAAGTTATCACACTGTGCAACTGTGAGTAAGTGAGGTGGTAGAGCATTAGGTGGTTTCAGGATATTGTTGATAAGTTGAGAATGGGGCTCTAGTGCTCCCCTCCGCTGTCCTGATTAAGGTTTTGTAGTATGTGGTTTTGGCTAAAGAAATAGCATCCTTGTATTGGAGTATGTGATTATGATACATTTCTTTGTGCACTGCTAGGCTAGTTTTGACATAAAGGTGTTCCAGGCGACGGCTTTTAGATTTGAGCTGGCGTAGTTCTGGTGTAAACCAAGGAGCAGAGTGGGCAAAGGAAACAGACCTTGTTTTCAGAGGTGCAAGAGTATTTAGCAGTCGATAAAGTTGGAGATTGTAGTAGGATACCAGCTCATCTGTGGTCGATAAATTGTCTCTGCTGGGAAAGTCATCAATTCCATTAGAGAGGGCTGACAAGTCAATATCTTTGATGTTTCAAAATGTGATAGAACAAGGCATGTTAGTCTTGGATAATCTTAGCATGATATCCAAGGATCCTAGCTCGTGGTCTGAGATAGGCAAATCTGAGGCACAACAGTTTAGAGGGTTTCAACCAGAGCAGCCGATTAGGTTAAGAATGTGTCCTTTGGAGTGTGTTGGAAAGTCAATATATTGCTTTCGTCCAAAGCTGTAAAGGCATGAGGTGAAATCCTTTGTAAAAACATTGATTGGATATTAAAATCACCCAGCAAAATCAAGTTTGGGGACTCAGAACATAAGGCTGTTAAGAAAGCAGAGAATTTCTGTAGGAAGGCATTATTTGGCTTGGAAGGTCAATAGATAATGGCTAGAATAGTAGAAGTTGGGTCCTTGATTTGTAGAGCAATGGACACAAATGGGGGGTATATAGGCACTTTAATGGAGGACACCTTCTATATATGATTGTATAATATTGCCAGACCACCCCCTCTGCCAGAGGTACAGGGTTGTGATGAGTAGACAAATCCAGGTGGAATAGTTTGATTAAAGTGTGAAAAGCCATTAGCTGCTGTCATGTCTCAGTCTGGCAAAAGAAATCAAACTTACGGTCATACAGTACATCATAGAGCAGGGGTCCGTTGTTGGTCAGTGAGCGGATGTTAAATAACCCAAAGGTTAGATTGCTGGAGTGAGGTTTCATGTTAGCTGATCTGGTTTGATTAACAAGCAGACTGTGATCAATAGTTTGACTACACCTGTGAATGTTTATTGATTTGCAATATGAAATAACAACGGGAATTGGAATCCAGTTATCACAGCAGTGCAAGTAGCTTTATTACAGGCAGTAGGGGACAGTGGACCATGGTAGGGGCGTTGAGCCATGGAAAGTGTCAGTACCTGGGTTGGATCCCAGGAGGAACTTGTGAGAGAGACAGTACTGTGTGCTGCAGGAGTGGGTGGAGAGGAAGAAGGCTCCAGGTGGGGGGTGTCGCAGGTCAGTAGTCAATCAGATAGGGCAGCAGTCTGGACAGCATGCTGGATGTAAGCTTCTAATACTGTGCTACCGGGACTGTTTGGGTGATGTCTGTATGTACGGGAAAGGGAAGGACAGTTCCAGAACAGGTGGAAGTTGTCGATGAAAACAATGTTGTGGATTCTGCAGGTGGACTGGAGCCAGGTGTTCAGACTGAGGATTCTTGAGAAACGCCCAGCTCCACAGCCGAGACTTAGCAGAGGTCAGCTGAGCCAGACATCCTTTCCACAGCTGTTTAGAAAGCTGAGGAGGGCATTAAAGTCCTTTTTACTCAGCTCCGACTGCCGACGAGCCGTGTCATTGGTCCAAAATGAACTAGAACCCGGTTAATAGGTGGTGAAAGAGAGCACAGTAGGTCAGGAAGCTTATCAAGGATACCCGGCACCGTTGCTCCAGGAAAGTAGTGTGTGGCTGCATTGAAAAAGCAAATCTTCCTAGTGATTGAGTCTCCATTGATGAGTGTGGTAGGGGAGAAGAGAGATGAGGAGACGATGGCTATGGGCTTCCAGTACTCTGTGTCTGAGCAGGGGAGTGTTGTGGCCGTGAAGTAGCTAAGTACCTCGGAGAGGTATCAATAGCTGGCTTGGTGTGAGGAAGAGCACCGGATCACAGCACTACATCATCCCTTAAAATTTAGTGCCACGAGGAGCAGGTTTTGGACCAGGATGGAAGCCTCTGGTTTGGCCCGGGCGAGGAAGCTCATCTGGGTCAGCAGGCATCACCATCAAGTGAAGAGCGGCAGCAGGCGTTGTCATTGGTTGAAGAGGAGCAACAGGCGTCGTCATCGGGTGAAGAGGAGCACCAGGTGTCGTCGTCAGGTGAAAAGGAGCAGCAGGGGTCGACATCGGGTGAAGAGGAGTAGCAGGTGTCATTGTCGGGTAAAGCAGAGCAGGAGGCATCGTCATCCGCCGGGGAGTGGCAGGGGGGTCATCTGGATGAACCGGGTTGTCAGCCGACAGGGCTGCATAGTGGTTTGAGAGGTTCAGGCAGGGTGGAGAAGCAGACCCACCCGGGTCCATTTTTCAACTGTGGTCCAAAACATCAGTCCAAGGCAGATGATTGGGTGTTGAGCAGGAAGAGAGTTGTGTGCCAGCAGCCGGGTCCCAAAAATCCGTGTCCCGGAGGATTGCACTGAGCAAGGCGACCTCTATGGATTGTACGGATACTACATCCATGAAGTTGGATAGTAGTGTCTCTTTCTTCTGGAGTTCATCAGAGAGCCGTCGGATATTGTCCTTGAGGTCAGAGATAATTTTTTTTGCTCGCTGTAGGCGTGCACAATCCACACCGGGCATGGTTAGCAATGTTGTTGTGGTTAGCTTAGCCATGAAGCTAACAAGCTGTAGCTTGGATTTTTTTTTCAATGAGCCGAGAGAGGCTTTTTAGTAGTCTTGTATCGCACTGTATGTCTTCTCTATTTTGTGATTGGCAATCTTAGAACTTCAGAGCGAGAGAGAGAGGAAGGACCCGCACCATCAAAGGCCAAGTTGAGAATCACAACAATGCCTCCTCCCTCTTCGTCATCCTTCCCCTGCAGAATAAGATAAGTCTGAAAGATTTGATGGTGTCTTTACGGTTACTCTCAGTACTCTGAGTTTTTTCAGGTTCCTCTATTAAACTTCTGTTGTGTTGCTGAACACTGTTGCATTTACACAAGTAAATGCTTTACAATAAAATCTTTGTACATTTTACAGTTCGGACAATTAATTATTTTCCTTGAATTACAGACCCACTCTGACCTGATCAGGAAGAGGTTTCACTGCGTTATTATATTGACTATTAGGTCAACAGTTTGAATAATAACCTTTATTAATGCAAAATTATTACTAATATATTGAGCTACTAATATAATCTTACAGAGGTGATTGAACACTTAGCAGCTTGCCCTGTGTGTCCTCTAAGGTCTCTCTGCCCCAAGCATCTGGTTATAACTGTCCACTCCCTGTGCCTCATTAACCCTGGTCAGACATCTCCATGGACTTTGTGACAGGTTTCTCCCCTTCCATATGTAACATTAGTGTCCTTACGGTGGTCGATAGATTTCTGAAATGGTCCATCGCCTGCCCAAGTAACCCTCGCACACAAGTCCTTTCAATGTTCCTCATCTGGTCTTTCCGCCTTTCAGTGTACCTATGGATATCCCTGCCCTTGATAAGGAGTTTAGTATGCTTTCTGTGTTGGTTATTGATGGATTTGTGTGCCCTGTACACATCTTGTTCATTGCCTCTTCCTTATTTTTCTAGCCTTGACTAGATTTGATCATTAGGAACTACTAACCCCTAACCCTTCCTCATAACTTCAAAATACAATTTCCCATCTACACCAAATCGCTGACACATGTAGAGGGCGTCGAGGGGTTACTGCACTATGTTCGATGTTTTCTTTACATTATACACTACAATATGACATACAAGTAACAGGCGCCGCAACCCAACATGCGTGGAGCGAGGGCCTGTTCATCACTGCTTGCAAATTTGATTTTAATAAATTTTTGATTAATTTTATTTTAAAAATTACTTTCAATATTTAATCATTTCTAATAACCACACATGCCTTACCATCTATCCAAACAACCATGACTACATTGCAGATAAACAAGGAGCACAGACTCGTCTGACAGTGTTGTTGATTCTTCCAACTGAATAGCAAAGGGAACATTCTCAAGCATCTCGTGCAGTTTCTTTTGACAATCTCCAGCCATTTTATCACTTCCGTCTTTGACAGTGTTGTCACAGAGTGGAAATGTTTTCACATTGTCCACCACCTTGATTAACTTCTCAGCAATATTGTGTGCCTGTTTAGCCTTGGCAATTAACAGCGAACAGTGTATACTGCTTTTTCCTCTGAAAAAAGTTCTGACCTTCGCCAAAAGTCTCATAGTGTTTCGTTTCTTGGTGTCATTTTATTTCGCTGGCCATAATGCTGTCATTAGTAAGTAAGTAAGTTTTTATTTATATAGCACTTTTTTCAAAACAAAGTTTGCAAAGTGCTGTACAGGGTACAGTAAACATAAGTAAAACATAATTAAAAACAAACATAAAAGTAAACAACAAGATAAAATAAAACGAACATACATGTACAGATATTTGCAAAGAATGATTACAGTTAAGTTGTAGAAAATGCTAGTCGATAAGGATGGGTTTTAGGAAGTTTTTTGAAGACATTTAGTGAATCAGCTGATCTGACAGAATAGGGTACACTGTTACAGAGGGATGGGGCCCTGACGGCAAAGGCGCAGTCACCCTTAGATTTGAGGGGGGAGCAGGGTATAGATAGGAGGCCTTGGTATGAAGATCTGAGTGGTCTAGAAGTGGAGTAAGGGCGTAGGAGTTCAGCAATGTAGGGAGGGGCAGGACCATGAAGGGCCTTGTATGTGAGAAGTAGTGTCTTGAAGTCTATTCTGTATTTGACTGGAAGCCAATGAAGGGATGCAAGAATAGGTGTGATGTGGGATCTGCGATTGGTTTTGGTTAATAGTCTGGCTGCAGCGTTTTGTACGAGCTGCAAGCGAGACAGGGCTGCACAGTTGAGACAGGTAAAAAGAGCCTTACAGTAGCCAAGGCGAGAGAAAATCAGGGTGTGGATTAGAACAGTGGTTCTCAACTTTTTTTTAGTGAGGTACCCCCTGTGAAATATTTTTTCAGCCAGCGCAAAGCATTTTTGGTTGAAAAAAATGACTTAAAACAGAGCACTGTGCCATCAGTGTCTGATTTATTAAACTTTGGAACTGATGAACATGCAAAATTCAAACATTTGAAAAATAAAACAATTTCAAACTTTTTAAATGTAATAATCCGTTACTAAATGTATTGCAAATATTTCTCATCACTTAAATGTAGTGATTCAAACTAATGTAGTGAAAACAGTGACCATATAACCATTTAAAACTATAAAATGAACCCTTTAAAACTCCATAAATTTGCAAAACTGCTCATTTGTAGTGGTCTCTCTTTAACTATTTGAAAATGAAGAGATATCACTAAAAAAATTAAAAAAAATAATGAACTTAATTATAAATAAAGATTTGTGCACATAAAAACAATCATCAACATAAAATGTTCTCTTTTGGGGTCATAGCTAAGATCTGTTCTCAAAAAGAAATCATTAACTTAATTTTAAATAAAAGCAGAAATTGCTAAAAATAAAAAATAAAAATATTTATTATCTTAAAATATCTTTTTAAGAATAAAAAAGAAGACTGACATTTTAACATTACCAACTGTCAACAGTGAATTTTGCACTGAACTGAGTGTTTTTGCATTTTGTGAGACATTTTAGTGAGATGCTTGTGCTTTACTGAGGATCTTGTTCATTCTTGGTGGCAGGGAGGCAACTGCTGTGATCAAGCTTTTCTCCAGGGAAAGTCTGTTTCTCTGCTTTGTTTTGATCACAGTCATTGCAGAGAAGGAGGCCTCACATAAATATGTGGAGGCAAAGGGTAGTAGCTGCTCCAAAGCCTTCTGTCCCAGGTCAGGGTGCTCCTGCTTAACACACACCCAAAACTGAGTTAGTGTGAACATGGCAAACTTCATCTGGAGGCCACGATTTTTTTTAAGCTATTTTCATCTTAAATATATATATATTTTTATTATTTATCTTCGATATATATATATTTTATTTTATTTATTATTATTTTATGCATTTTATCCTTTTAACTGTTCACTTCATTTAATTATCTTTTGTCAGGGTTTTTATCCTATCTTATGTTTTTAGTTTTTAAGGGTTAACTCCAGAGTTTCCTCAGGGGGGTCCTCCACACTGGGAGCTGTGTCTGGGATGCTGCTGGGGGTGCTGTCCCTGGGTCCCTTTGGCCCAGCCAGTCGTTGTCTGTCAGGGTCGGGGGGCCTGGGCACTGCTGCCCCCCGTGGCACAGCCTGTGACTCCTCCCAGTTTGGACGGCCCCAAAGGTGGCGTTTCCTCAATCCTCAGTGCCTTGCCATGTCTCCTTATTTCCTGTAGTAAGAGTGTGTGTGTGTGTGTGTGTATGTGTGTACGTATGTGTGCATGTATATAGTACGGAGGGTGGGAGGGAGGGGCTTTCTTTATTATTGTTTTATGTTTCCTGTGTAAAGCACTTTGTGCTACATACTCATGTATGAAAAGTGCTTTATAAATAAAGTTGATTGATTGATTGAGATGACACTTCCAAGAGTTTCTCCTGACAGGTGACAGGGAGCTTGCTTCGGTTTGCTTCAGACAAGAGAAACGGGTTTCTCACCCAATCCAGCTGTGCAGATTTCTCCTCCATGTCAGGAAAGTAGTAATGAAAATCCTGAATCAACTTGGTCAAATGTCCCGCTATGACCAGCTTGACTGGAGCTCTGTCCACATCCTCACTAGAGAGAAAATCATCCAGCTGAGGAAAGCAGGTGAAATCCTCCTGTGCACAGGCCCTTCTCCACAGCTCTGCTTTCTTCAAGAAGCCACCCACCTTGTCATACAGGTTTAAAATGCTGGTGTCCTTGCCCTGCAGTGACATATTCAGTTCGTTCAGTTTGCTGAATATATCTGCCAGATAGCACAGCTTTGCCACCCAGTCTGTGTCCTGGAACAAGGTGGCATGGGGAGATCTGTGCTCAATCAGAAAGGCGTGTACTTCGGATCTCAATTCCAACAGCCGGTTGAGGATCCTCCCTCGAGAGAGCCAGCGCACTTCTGTGTGCAGCAGCAGTTGTGTGTGTTCAGCTCCCATATTTTCACAGAGGCAGCGAAACAGGCGTGCATTAAGTGGCCGTAACTTAATGAAGTTAATCACTTTGATGCTGCTGTTCAAAACATTGTGTAACACGGGGCTCATTTTCTTGGACACCAATGCCTCCCTGTGTATGACGCAGTGAGTCCACATCACGTCGGGGTTTTCTTTTTTAATGCATGCTATTAGTCCTTTCACACTGCCCGTCATTGATGCTGCTGCGTCTGTACAGATGCTGCTGCAGGATTTCCAGCTCAAACCGTTTTCACAGAAAGTGGCATTGACAACATCAAATATATCCTCAAATATTCCCCTCCAAAATTTAGCAGAATAGTATGTGCTCATAAATGTCGTCAGTATCATTGTACCTCACAAAAGCAACAAGTTGCGCATTTCCACTGACATCTGTGGATTCATCCAGCTGGAGTGAAAAAGAGTCGCCAAGTTTCCCCACAACTTGTTCGACAATGTCTGTTCCCATTCTATCCACTCTGCGACAAATAGAGTCATTTGACAAAGGAACAGTCTTTAATTTCTCCGCCGCGTTTTTGTCCAGCATAGTCTCAGCCAGCACTACAGCCGCTGGAAGGAGCAGGTCTTCAGCGATAGTGAATGGCTTCTTGGCTTTAGCTATCAATCAATCAATCAATCAACTTTATTTATAAAGCACTTTTCATACATGAGTATGTAGCACAAAGTGCTTTACACAGGAAACATAAAACAATAATAAAGAAAGCCCCTCCCTCCCACCCTCCGTACTATATACATGCACACATACGTACGTACACACACATACACACACACACACACACACACACACACTCTTACTACAGGAAATAAGGAGACATGGCAAGGCACTGAGGATTGAGGAAACGCCACCTTTGGGGCCGTCCACACTGGGAGGAGTCACAGGCTGTGCCACGGGGGGCACCAGTGCCCAGGCCCCCGACCCTGACAGACAACGACTGGCTGGGCCAAAGGGAGCCAGGGACAGCACCCCCAGCAGCAGCCCAGACACAGCTCCCAGTGTGGAGGACCCCCCTGAGGAAACTCTGGAGTTAACCCTTAAAAACTAAAAACATAAGATAGGATAAAAACCCTGACAAAAGACAGTTAAATGAAGTGAACAGTTAAAAGGATAAAATGCATAAGATAATAATAAATAAAATAAAATAGTATCGAAGATAAATAATAATAATAATTAAAAAAAAAAAAAAATGTAAGATGAAAATAGTTTAAACAAAAGAAAAAAAAAAAAATAAGATAGGAACAACAACATAAAATACGATAGAACCACATAAGAATGGAATAAGAATTTAAAATATTAGTTAAAAGCCTGATTAAAAAGGTGTGTCTTTAACCTTTGTCTTTAACGAGCAAAGACACTGCATAAGAGGCCTCCAGGGCTTTGGCTGATGTTGTGGAGGCCTTCCGCATCGTGTCTTGAGAAGATCTGAATACTACTCTACTGTTAGCTAGTTTCTCCCCACAGAAAAAACACAGTGCCTTGGGTGGGTTGCAACTTGTGGACATAAATCCAATTAAAACATAATCCTCATGATACAGCCGGAATTTTGCCGGCTCTGGTTTGGCCCTCTTTGCCACTTGTCCCTCCGTGTTCTCAGATGAATTGCTTTTACGCTTCAACCACGACTCCATTGTTTGAGTTTTCAAGTGATTGACAGGTGATGCTAGGTGGCATATGATAGGTTGGGTTGAACCATCCTGGTATGGGGGAGACTCTGGGTTTTTAGGATAATGAAATTGAATAGCTTACTGAATATAAAATTCATTTTATGAACTTGTACTTATATTTTCCTGAAAATGTATAAGATAATAAATTTTAAAGGATTTTTGCATGGATGCAACTTTTTAAATATATTTTAAGATCTCACGTACCCCCTGGAGTGCCTTCACATACCCCCAGGGGTACGCATACCCCCATTTGAGAACCACTGCAGTAGAGGACATGAAGTTGTCTATGACGACCTGACAACCTTCTGTTAGATAGGTAGGAAGAGAACCAGTTAAGAGCGGAGCCCGAGATACCAACCCACTTATTGAGGCGATCGCCCATGATTGAGTGATTAATGGTGTCAAAAGCGACAGTTAAATCAAGCAGGACCAGAACTGAATGTTCGCCCTTGTCAGCCCGCATGAGGATATCGTTTGTCACTCTAAGCAGAGCTGTTTCAGTGCTTTGAAGATGACGAAAGCCGGACTGAAATTTGTTGAAGATATTTTGTCCTTCAATGACCTCTAGTAGCTGCTGCGAAACAATTTTTTCAAGAATTTGGGAGATGAATGGTAGTTTTGAGATGGGTCTGTAGTTGTTTGGTTGGGTTGGATCAAGGGCGGGTTTTTTCAAGATAGGTTTGATGCTTGCCATCTTAAAGCTATCAGGGACAGAGCCAGAAGTGAGAGAGAGGTTAATAATAGAGAGTAGGCTAGGGCCCAGGTTGGGAAGGACCTCTTTAAGAAATTTGGGTGGCATTACATCTAAGGGGCAGGAGGACAGGTGCATATGAGATACAATGTCAATGAGATTGTGCAGAGAGATAGGGGAGAAGTAAGACAGGAGAATCGAATAGTGGACTGGTGAGTCAGTGGAAACAGTGGGATTATTAAACTTGGAGCGAATGATATTAATTTTGTTTAAAAAGGAAGACAGCCAACTTTCACAGTCTAATGGGAAGGAGGCAGATACAGCGGAATGGGCAGTGTTTACAAGCCGGTCAATAGTGTTGAACAGGAACCTAGGATTGTGTTTGTTGTGGGTAATTAGGTCTACAAAGTAGGCAATTCTCGCCTCTTTGATGTTTTGGTTGAGGGTGGAGAGCAACTCTTTTAGATGGAGGAAATGAGTTTGGATTTCTTCCAGCTATGCTCCACTCTTCTACCTTCCCTTTTTAGAAGGTGAATGTTGTCGTTGATCTAGGGGCGTGAATTGTCTGTGGGGAGTCAGCCATGAAAACTCTATCTATATTTGAGCACCACTGAAGTTAATAAGTCAGAGAGTTCACATAAAAAGGCATCATTAGGTTTGGGTGGACAATAGACAACCAGGAAACATACTGTGATTGTACAGACAATTTCAAAAGAAAGTAGCTGTTAAAAAAAAATACCCCATGTGATCTGTTCGCAAGTAAAATTGTTTTTAAAAACAACAGCAATACCCCCACCACGACCTGTGGGCCTAGGGAGATTGAATGTCATGTAGTCCGGAGGACAGAGCTCTATTACTGGGGAGCAGTCCCCAGGTTTAAGTCAGGTCTCCGTTATTAGCAAAAATCCAGGTTATGAAATAGAATAAGATCGTTAAGAATAAAAGATTTGTTGGACAGAGATCGTATGTTACACAGCATAAACATAGCAGGAGTGAAGGAATTGGCTGTGAGTGGGTTTCTGATGGAAATCTGAGTCACATTGGTGTTAACGAGCACACTAACGGTGATAGACACTTTTAGGTGGTCTGTTATTAATTATAACAGGGATATGTTGAACTGGAGGAAGATCTGGATCCACCCGAGAAATAGAGGGCTGTGTCCTGGCAGTGGTAGAGCCAGGAGAGCCAGGAGGACCCATGCACGATACATAGTTTAGCGTGTGGCCGTCTTTTTTGTAAAGGTCCCTCCTATGCCAAAACGAGTCAAAGTTGTTGACGAATTCATGGCCTGTAGCAGTACAGAAATTCATTAACCAGCAGTGCAAACTGAGGAGGCGGCTAAAAAGCTCAGAGCCCTTACCTGGAGATGGGATGGGGCCAGACAGGATGCAGGTTTTGCCCAGGCTCTCTAAAGTCAGGGTGAGGGATTCAAAGTCAGATTGTAGCTTTACTTGAACGATGACAGTGTGGGCAGTTGGATGGCGATCCAGTAAGGCTGGGATGTGTAAGGAGACGGCAGAAACTTTACATCCAGAGAAACAGTACGTTATTCCACAAGGGAGCTTGATAAACCTGGTGATTAAGTCGCCGATCACAAGAATTTCGGGTTGGCCGTTGAGGCATCCTCCATCGTATATCGTCAGGTTTCAACGGCGAAGGTCATCTGTATCTGCCGCCACGTCCGCCACAGGAGGGACCTCCGTGAAGGTGGAGGTGAGGGAGGGTCGCTCCCAGTGTGCAGAAGAGGGTAGTGGGGCAACAGAGGGCTGACGATGCGGAGCTGTTGAGTTGGTGAGATCAACTCGTAGACGCTTGGTCCTGTGGGTGATAGGCGAAGAGGACGCTGAGCTGTGTGATGCAGGACGTTTCCTGGTCGGTAGAAGGGCTCCGGCGCCGACACCAGCCACCAGGGGTTGGGGTTGGGATGTGCAGCAAGTCAGCAAGCTCTGTCAGCGGAGAATACGAGTTTTCCAGGGGGAGGTGAAAGCCTGGATCAAACAGGGGGATCGAGATCCGTCCTTTCCCTTTCACCACTGAGGACCAGGTGCAGGAGGAACTCGAACCGTCAGCTAGATCTCCAGGATCTCCGGTGTAAGAGATCCTCGATCAAAGCCTCTATGGAGTGGAGTTCGGTTTTAATGCAGGTGAGTTCAGTGGCTGACAACATTTCTGCTCTGTGTTTGTAGAAATTGTCTCTGAGGTTTCCTATATGTTAGGAAGTAATCCAACAGGTGTAGCTGTCAGGCTGCGGCGTACAACGCTAGCATATAGCTAGCGGGGTAGCACTAGAGCACAGGTTGAGCAAATCTGACGGTTTAAAGTATCTGAGGGTGGAATTTTTCCACTATGTCTTCTTGTATCTCAGACTAGCATCTCGCTACAAATGACACATTCTGGCTGAGACTTGTCCTGTCCTGTAAATCTAAAGTTGAGATAACTGTCGAGATATAGCCTCACTCTCTTTTTTAATATTGATGATTCATCAGCACTTTTAAGTTTTTCAGACATTTTGTTTCATTCATGAAATACTGATGAACACAAATCAGAGCTGGATCAACTGTTAGTTGGCTTTAACAGCTATAGAGATGTGTTGGGCCTTGTGCCCTCATGCACATGTCTCAAACAAAGAGACCAAGAGAGGCCTGTAGTTGAAGCCAGAAGCCTAACTACTAGGGCCTTACACGAGGAACTACCAAACAAAGAACAGGGAAAAAGGCCGACCAGGTGTGAAAAAAGTGACCAGATTGACCTGCCCCCAAGACGTCACCCGGTCCCTATTGACTGTGAGCCCGGAAGCTCCGCCAGGATCACAATGACGTCACTCCCACGTTAAAAGGTCACGCAGCCCTCCAATTCTTTCTACTCAGGCAGCGTCCATTGTGAAGAGACTTCGGTTTCACGCAACTGCTGCCATAAGGGTACAACTTTGAGAAACGTTTTTCACTTTTGCTTGAGCCAATTTCAGTTCCCTCCTCGCTGGACAAGACAGAGACTGTTTTTGTTTCACTTTAATTTTTGTTCGGACGTTCGTCATAATTGTTTTGGATCCCGAGAGGAACGCTGTACAACCCAGCCATTTCCTCACTACCTGCAGAAGGAAGAAAAGAATCTTCAGAAGGAACGAAACCGTCCCTTCCATTGAGTCGACATATCACTGTGGACAGCCTGCCATCAGTTGTTAGGACGCTAAAGCTGATTCCGCACCCGCGCTCCCTAGCGAGTTGGAGCTTCGGGTCAGACAGACCCTACGCTACCGCAACAAGCGGCACCCAAGTAAGAGGCTTTTGTTTGGGCAGAAACAGATAGTATATAGCGTGTTTTTCTTTGTTGTGCTTTTATTTTATTGTGAAAAGACCGCCGAGTCCGATTTATGGTTACCCGTACTGTGTGCTAACTGTGTTTGCTACGCTCGCTAGGAGCTCATTCAGGCTAATCCAGCCTGTACAGTCTTGCCGCCGTGTGTGACCACAATACGTCGTATTCCGGCTCGATCAGCGGACGCCAAACGAACCTCGATTCGCTTGCCGGCCATTGTTCGAGGGAGAGACGACCGCTGTGCACCACATGGTTGTTGTGTTTGTTTCTTTGTTGTCTGCTAAGCCCCACTTAGCTTCTTCCCTCACACACACACACACACCGAGATACACGTACTCTTTAGGGCGATCTGTTGTAAACTTATAGTTAACAACCCCGCTATAACATAAGACGTGTGTCCAGCATATTCCCTTTATTGACTGTAAAGACGGACTTCCCCAGTAGCACAGCTACCTTTTTGGGACTGTGGCTATCATCCCTGTAAATTCACCCCTCGTGTGACCAAACCTCACACGAGATCAAAGACTTTGGTCGATACAGTCACAGCCGCCATTTTTGAATTCCAGGTATATGAATCAGTGAAACTGAATTCATCATCTTGGAATTTGCGCTCTCGCGTGACACTAAGTCACATCCGGTGTTTCCCTGTAGTCTCTCCGACGAGACTTCCCAAGTCACGCCCACCAATTTGTAGTCCAGCGAACGTGACTTTCCAAGCCACATTCGGCCATCTTTGTAGTCTTTATTGGGGACTTCCTTGCCACACACACACACACACACGCCTCCACCCAGGTACCTGTTTGGCTTGCTTATGTTTTGATGTTGCTAGCTTTGTGAAGGAAATTGTTGTTTGTTAAAGTAAGTGGTTTGTTCTGTGGAGAAAGCTTTAATGAACACTGTTGACTTTAAATGAGCAGCATCTGTGATTATTTTGCACAATCCCATATTGTAATAACTGCTGGTTGACATGGTCAGTGCTCGGATTTACGCCTTCCCTCTTGTCTAATTATTGATAATTTCACAATATTGACAAGTTGACTAATTTTCAGGCTATGAGACTCAAAGGTAAATCATTTGATTATTGATCCCTGATTTCAGGGTGGTGGCCCGTGTTCATTAATGACTCATAGTAACCTAGGTTTCATTAATCAACTATAATAAGTTTAATTAATTAATAATAACATATTAATTAATAACCAATAATCAATAACAATTCCCAACAGATGTCCGATGAATTTGTGCCAAAAATACCATTATCTGTAATTCCTTTGAAGGAGAACTTCGGTCGATTTAAACATGCAGCTTCATTGCTCAAGCTACCCTTGACTTGCCAGTACCGAAGATGCGAACACATTTGGTCCAACCATTACAGAGCCCCGTGAACGGAGACTTAGCATTGACAGCTAACAGCATGGGGTCAGAACTTTACACTGGGTTTTAAGCGTCTTAACATGCTCCACATCTCACACCAAAAGTTATGCAATATCAGCAGACACCTTAGCACACAGCACTGTAGCGTGTATGACTCAAACTGAATAAAGAAGTAGTTAAAACAGTGTGTTTGTGCAAGGAGCTACTTACCTGTTTGTTGACGTCCGTGTCTTCCGGTAGCTAGACCAAACTAGTCAATCCGTCGAGCGTGCACTTACTCCCTCACTGGCGGAGACGGAAACGTAATCCAGCATTTTCGTGTTTATGTTCATAATGTACATGTCCATGTTACAGCCTGTCATGAGCCATGAGCCTTACAATAGCCTGTTAAGCCTGTTTAGTGCACACTCGATGGATATGCTAGTTTGGTCTAGCTACCGGAACACACGGATGTCAACAAACAGGTAAGTAGCTCCTTGCACAACTATTTTAACTACTTTTTTATTCATTTTGAGTCATACACGCTACAGTGCTGTGTGCTAAGGTGTCTGCTGTTGTTGCATAACTTTTGGTGTGAGATGTGGAGCATGTTAAGACGCTTAAAACACAGTGTAAAGTTCTGACCCCATGCTGTTAGCGTTCAATGCTAAGTCTCTGTTCACGGAGCTCTGTAATGGTTGGACCAAATTTGTTCGCGTCTTCGGTACTGGCAAGTGAAGGGTAGCTTGAGCAATGAAGCTGCATGTTAAAATCGACCGAAGTTCTCCTTTAAGTCTTCAAATTCTAAATTATAACACAGAAGTAAAAAATTGTCCAGAGATCAATGAAGTTAAACTGATGTGTTGTGTATGCGATTGCATACAGCTCTGTTAATGGAGGGACACACTTGTATCATTTCTTATAGTGCAGTTCCTGTGACCTGTTTATGAGTATACACAGTGTACTGTGTATTTATACTGTGTACTGTGTATTTATACAGTGTATTGTGTATTTATACTGTGTACTGTGTATTTATTGTGTACTGTGCATTTATTCTGTGTACTGTGTATTTATACTGTGTATTGTGTAGTTATACTGTGTACTGTGTATTTATACTGTGTACTGTGTATTTATACTGTGTATTGTGTAGTTATACTGTGGACTGTGTATTTATACTGTGTACTGTGTATTTATGCTGTGTAATGTGTCCTGGCCCGAGGCACTGGAAAAATTTCAATGAGTTTATGTATTGATTCATGCCTCTGTATTCAGTGATATTCTGATTGTGAAATCATCATTTAATGACCCAGAATGTGATGATGGTGTATTTTAAACCCTGGAGCCTATTTTCTCTAAGTAATCTCTAAACTGTGATACAAATATGATACAGAATTGAATAATACAGAATTTGGAAAACATTCTCAGTTTCAGTTGTCTTAATGTTTGTCCTGAGGTTTTAGGCCTGAAATCACTACTCCACCACCGGGTCACTGCTTGTATCGGATTTTTCGACACAAGTTTGGTAAAATGATGTAAAGTGTCTGTATCTCCAAACTCATACTACTACTACCTTCAAACCTTGCTCAGCTGAAGTTTAAGCTGAAGTGTAACCTTGATGTGATGTCACATTTAACTGCAGTTCACTGTTTATTAGGCGTGTAACAATTTACCAATACGAATTTGAAAGTTAAAGATATGACTACACGGATGCTGGTAAAGCTAACACTAGCATAAAAGGTTGTAGTGTATCATACAAAAACTGATTTGGAATCGAAGCGTATTGTTTCATACTGAAAAGAATCACCCCTAGATTATATGGTAGCCCACGTATTTAAATCCTGTATAACCCTCTTCCCATAAAACCTCTGACTTGCTGTGTGTTTAGCTCAGTAGTAAGCTCAACAGCAGCTAACAATATATCCTGCTGATATCAATGCAGTGCACTCTTGGTTCAACCAGGACAACATATTTGTAAGGTCCTGCTTGCAAGCTGTTTGTGACTGAGGGGATTCATGCCAAACAAAATATGGCACCAATCTTTAATCTGATCTAAGGTGGATGTGGTATTTTCAGATCACATGAACAAAAAAATGTGGACATGTGTTTCAGAGATGGTTAAAACATGAATAGGAAGCCTTTTATACTGGTAGCTATTTACACAGGCAGCAAATGGCAACTAGATTTGATGAGTAAAAATACCAAATGGAACAAATGAAAAAAAGGGACGGGCTGCATAATGGGTGCATTTCACTTTTCTAACTTATGCTTCCTCGTGTCTGCTCTCCTATCGTGACCCTCAAATCTTTTTTCATCCATCATCATGGAGGATCTTCCTGTTTCTTAGAAGCACCTCGAGGAGACAAGGAGGTTAGAGCAAGGAAACACAGGGTTCTCCTTGCTATTCCCACTCGTATGTATCTTACTGACATCTCTCTCTCTCACATCATCGCTGGGAGGAGCTAAGATGTGAGAAGAGATGTGAGAGAGGAAAACGAGGAGACATGTTAGCATAACAGACAGCACCCTGTGTGTGTCTGTGTATACCTGTGCAGGTGGATTTTGTAGTGGGTTGTTTTCTAACTGGAGGGATTGGAGTTGTTTCATCTTCCTGTAACACACAGGGATGGTCGACACCTTGTTACAGGAGAAATCAAACTTCACCAGAGGAAGTTCAGCAAGGTCTGCAGGAAGGAGACACGTGCACACACACACACACACACACACACACACACACACACACACACACACAGAAATTAGTCAGTTACACAGAAATTAGTCAGTTATACATTTTCCTATCTTGTGATTTTTATATTACATTTAACATCACACACATTTGAGTTAATTGACCACATCCACTGAATATAATGTATTATGTGACAATATAAGTAATTATATCCTCCTTGACATGTCTACAGTATTCAACACAGTCGACCACTGTATACTTCTCAACCGGCTACATCACACCATCGGACTCACTGACACCGCTCTCAACTGGTTTCACTCTTATCTTACAGACAGGACAGGGTACGTCTCCATTGGAAGTACAAGATCAGGGACACACACTGTCACCTGTGGGGTCCCTCAAGGGTCAGTCCTTGGCCCCACCCTCTTTACACTCTACATGCTCCCCCTTGGCCAGGTCATCAGTCGCTTTGGAGTCTCATTTCACCGTTACGCTGATGGCACACAACTGTACATAAAAATGGACACACGCTCCTCTGCAGCTTTGCCTACAACTACGCCACCATCAGCACTATCCACTTTCACCAACTGTCTGGAGGAGATAAAGGCGTGGGATGAAGCACAACTTCCTGCAGTTGAACAGCTCCAAAACAGTCATACTTGTTAGCACCCCACACCAGATCCAGTCATCCTCCATAACCAGCATAATGTTTTCTGGGCAGGTTATCCCCCTCTCCACGTCCGTCACCAACCTTGGTGTCATATTTGACCCTCACCTCACCTTTTGAGGCTCACATGAAAGACCTCTGAAAAAACTTCTTCCATCACCTCAGAAATATTGCCAAACTCCGACCCTCACTCTCCTTTCCTGACGCCGAGAATGTCATCCACACCTGTGACTCCTCCAGGTTGGATTACTGCAATGCACTACTGACTGGAACCCCTAGCAAGAGCATCCAGAGGCTCCAGTATGTGCTGAACAGTGCTGCTAGGATCCTGTTGAGAGTGCGCAAGTATGAACACATCACACACATCCTCCATTCACTTCACTGGCTTCCCATCTCCGCCAGGATTGACTACAAGGTCTCCCTACTCACTCACCATTGCGTCCATGGCAACTACCCCTCCTATCTCAAAGAACTGCTAACCGCACAAACCTCATCTCAATCCCTCCACTCCACTAACTCACACCGTCTCCACCCCTCCAGGACTAAGTTCCGCACCATGGGGGACCAGGCATTCTGTTCTGACGCCCCTCTCCTGTGGAACAGCCTTCCTGACTACCTGAGGGCACCACAGACTGTTGAGTGTTTTAAATAAGGACTTAAGGCTTTCCTTTTTAGCAGATCCTATGACCTCTGAGTTGCTTTTGACTTTTATGTGTTTTTGCCAATGTTTTCTCTTTTGCTGTTGCTTTTACTGTAGCACTTTGAGATTTGTTTAAATGTAGAGTGCATTACAAATTAAATGTATTATTATTATTATTATTATTATTATTATTAATGTGGGGTTTGTTTTATAATTGAGGATTCGAGACTTTACATTATGTATACGCAATCACAACTTTTAAAGGTGAACTGTTTGTAGCCTAAATGTTGCTAGGCTAGAGAGTGCAGTCTTCTGTCCAGTGTGTCCCTTGGGCTTGAGTTGTAGCAGCAGAGGTGTCACACACGCATTCATGTTTTTTTGTGTGTTTGCAAATCAAGCCGTCCGAGATGTTTTCATGTGCCTGCTGCTGACCCTACCTAGGTACATATCAAGTGTTGTGAGCCAGTCTTTTAGACTCATCTAAAAATTGTGCTGACACAATCAGCTAGGCGCAAATGTGAATTGTCTAGATGTAAAGGACCCATCGACTGCAGCCATTTTGCCAGAATTACAAGAGCAAGAATACTGGCTCACAGAGAAAGATGAGCTGTTCGTGAGAGAGGCAGTAGAGGATATGCTCCGAGGAAATTCAAGCTTAAAAGACCACGATTGAATCCACAAACATGGCAGTTACCAAAATTAGCCAGGATATCATTTATCAAGTTGACGCTGGTAAAACTCTACTAGAGAGACTGAATACCACGACAGCTAACGTGAGAGCAGTAAACATGACATGGGTGGCCATCAGGATGATGTGCTAAGCCTAAGCCAAAAAAGCAGTGAGATGGAAGATAGCTTGAAGAGATGCAACATCCGACTGGTGGGCCTAGCTTAGTCAGCAGAGGGTGGAAACACCATTCACTTTCTGTAAGACAATTTACCGGTGTGGATCCCCTCACTTAATGATGGAAATTCAACGGGCTCGCATTAACACCACCCAGGATAAGGCCAACCTTATCCTGGACAGATAGAAGATTCTCAACCTACTTACACACCTCACAAACAAAAGTGTCAGTTCGTAACATACAGGCTGCCGTTTTTACTATAGCAACAAAGTTGCTCAGGGGAGGAACACCTTTGAACCAGTGAGAAGACAGTTGGCTAAGAGAGGTTTGCAGTTTCACTCAGTGTGAGGTAGAAGTTCTTGTCGGGATGGTGGAGAAGAGGAGGGCTGTATTATTTGGTGGACACATTGTTGGGTCGGGTCACCAATGCCAAAAAGGCTCTAGAGTGGCAGCATGTGGCAGACAATGTAAATGGTGTTGCCTCAGAAGGTCGGAGTGTGGCCAAAGTGAAAAAAAAAAGTGATCCGACATAAAAGTGGAACTAAAAAAGCGCCTGGCGTCACACAGGCAGAGCGTCTGTGCAACTGACTGGGGGAACAGGCCAATCGGAGCTCATCCCGCTGGATAAAAAACTGGCGGGGATAACTGGGGAATCCCTCCTGAGTGGAGTGGTGACGGAGGTGGAGGGGGACACCAATGCCGGCCCAATTCATTCTAACTCGGTGCTCTTATAGCAACATGAGTGCAGTTAGTGGCACCGATTACATTTGGGAAAGCAGACATTGCTACAAATTGCGCTTTTTTGTTTGCCTGTTCACCCACCGTATAAGGAAACTTTATGAACTGCTGTGACAAACCAATCATATACGTCTGGCATAACACAGCTAAAGGTTGGCTGGGATATCCCTGACCTGTCAGCCAACTCCCTCTGGAATGTGCCGGTTGCCAGAAACCCGAGTGTTGTGAGCACTTGAAGCGGGACTGGCACGGCGTGGTTTCTGCAGGTGCTCCTCTCTAACGCTGGGCCCATCAGCCACTCATCACTGTTGGCCAGTGGATCTTGCTGGTCTCTGAAGTTCCGCTCCCTCCGTATCCTTCCGTTTGCCACATCCTCCAACAGTGCCAAAGCAGCCATTGTGCGCCATAACGCATAGTGAATACATGCCTTTATATATCCATCTAGGTCAATATCTGCTACACATGTGAGAATTACCCTGATTGGCTAACAGTCCTTTAGACTAACAATATAAGATAATTATAGTTTTTATTTGTATGGCAACAAAACACAATTACAAAGTGTTTTATGCATTATGCATTGAAAATGGAGATGAAACGAAATGAGCTATATGGTATAGGATATTAATATATTAAACTGTATTTATATCAGTGTAAACGTAATTTGCTCTACTGTTGTCTTACTATTGTCCTAAATCATATGTTTCCCATGTGCACTTTCACTGGCCAGCTTGGAGATGTGTTAGCAGAGAGTTTGCATAGTTCGACATGCTCTCTTAGCTTTTTAGACTCATAAAATACATAAACAAACAACTCTGTTAAATGCAGAAATGCCACAATCATGTAAACAGGAGCAAAATAGCCATCACGAAGGTTACAAGATATAAAAAATGACTAACACGACATTTTAAGACAAATTTTACACCTTGAAATATGCACTTTTTCCCCAAACTCACCTTCTGGCAGGACACAGAGAAGATTCCTGTGTACATTTAATTCACGCAAAGCTTTGAGTCTGCCAATATAGCGAGGAAGAGCCGTGATCTCATTGCAGCTGATGTCCTGCAGAAGGCAAAAAAATACAACTCATGTAAACAGGTCATTCATTATAGTATGACCCAACGCCAGAAGTTTATTACAAAAATGATTCAAGTGAAAATTACATTTGCATTTAAACTAGTGTTGTCACGATACCAAAAGTATGACTTCTGTACGATTCCTGCCTAAAATATCTCGATAACAATACTGAAACGATACCACGGCGGAAAACTAAAACATCATCAAAAGTAATGGATGTGGAACTTAAAATGATTTATTTCTTTCTATTAATTAAAACACTTAATATATATATATATATATATATTAAATACATATTTTTGTAAAATATGTTTCAATACTATTATCATTTATTATTATTATTATTATCATTATTTCAGTTTGATAGGTAACTTAGCTGCCAATGTGATTACATGCATCTCTGTATCCAAGGAGACAAGTGTCTTCTTGTTTTGTTCATTTGTCTTGTTTGCTCTCAGAGATTATTAAATAACCTGATTTTCCATTAAAAGCTCAGTGCTTGTAGTAGAAAAAAAATAACAGCACATTAACTACAATTTTATTCGGCGTAAAAATAATGAACATAAATGACATTAACTGTAAGTCTGGGAATTCATAAAATAAGATTATTTTGGATTATTAGCCTGCAAACTACATTAGTGCACTAAAGTACAACACAAATGACCCAGACCTGGTGGAGGTCTGTACTCTAATCAGACCATTTTCTAATAATATATATTACAATATATATTATAAATTGTTGACACAAATGTACATGCTATGATTACATTACTAG
Source organism: Sparus aurata (assembly GCF_900880675.1). Classification (NCBI taxonomy): domain Eukaryota; kingdom Metazoa; phylum Chordata; class Actinopteri; order Spariformes; family Sparidae; genus Sparus; species Sparus aurata. The sequence continues at coordinate 1,880,045 of NC_044195.1, read as the reverse complement.
TACTATTTGACTTAAAATAGATAATTTATAAGTGGTGTTGTTGATCAGCATACTTGGTGAACACCAGCGCATGTTATGGTAAAGTTCATGTTACCTGTGTGAACGTTGTGTTGGCATACAGAGATGTGTGGAACCACATTGGACTGTTACAGTTTTTTTCGATTGTTTACACACATTTTCTGAAAGCATGCCTCATGCTCTCAGAACTCTACACACAAATCAAAAATCACACACACAATGGGCAAAACCCCTCAATTCTCCTGCAAAATTAAACTTTACATTCAAAACAACGTTATTTCTTCTCAAAATGGTATTTTGTTTTCAAATGACACACACAAACCATCAAATGAATAGACATTTATAAGAACCAGTTGAACACTGATGTGCTCAGTGTAAAACAGTATGATGAATGGAAAACACTTCTTCTTCATTCATCAAAATGACTTAGGCCTTTTTTGTTCAGTTACACTTACTACAGTCAGTACATACATAAGTGTAATGTAAAATATTTGAGAATATTGTTTTTATACTCAGAACACGCAAATACATGGTAACAGATATATTTTATTTTTCCCACAAAAACAATGTACACAGTGTACATCCCAACCAACACATAGTTGCACATACAACAATATACGGTCTACCTACAAAACAACAGAAGAATTTACTGTACACAGTTACAGTAAAAAAATAAAATAAAAAAATAAAAAACTGTGCAGCATGATCTCCTCTGTTTCGGTCTAGCCACAGCACCTCATCCACATCACAAGCAATGTTATCCCTGGCCAAGCAGCAAGAGAAACATCACCTAGCATGGTGAATCCAGCCATGAAAAGCACCAACTGCTATATATCCACATGCATCTTCCATAGCTTGGAGAAGGGGTATACACATTTGTGGATTTGTGGATTTTGGTCATACACTTTACAAAAAATTCTCAATAGGATTGAGGAATGGAGAATATGGAGGGAGATAAAGCGTGGTTGGGCAGTGAACCAGTTACGAACCAGAGCAGCCCAGTGGAAACTTACATTGTCCCAAATGACAATGTACCTGAGCTGCTCTGGTGGAATGAGTGTGTTGTGTAGGGTGTCTAGGTGTTTGCCCATTTGATGAGTCAGTGTGCATAGTAGGGCAATTCACATTAGAAGTGAAGTGTTCTTTGTGAAAGCAAGACATTTTCTTTATGAAAATTGTGCCAAATGCAGAGAATTGTGTGTAGTGTTTTGAAAAAAGTGTGTTTTAGAACTGCAATTTGAGTGTAAAGCAGGAATTGTGCTTCTAGTTTGGCAGAATTGGTTCAGGGGGTTGGTGCATGAGTTACATGTTGTGGTCATTGTGTCTCAAGTACCAGTTTTTGTGTGTAAACAATTGAGAAAAACTGTAAACAGTTAGCTTTACCCCTGACTGCCTCGTGCAACTCTGACGGTGAAACAAGTTCACTTGTCACAAAAAAAACTCGACCTTCATCTGGGGGATATTTATGTAATCCATCGCTAACCTGCAGCTCTTTGAGAGAGAGAGAGAGAGAGAGAGAGATGCCTCATCGAGAACTCCACCATGCACGTAGATGAGATATGACAGTAGAGCACTTGAACCTTTGTAAGTTATAAATCCATTAACATAACTTTCTTGTGGGGGCTAACAAGTCGCCGTCCACTTATTCAACGTGCTTAAATATGAGTCAGAAGAGTGCCCATTTGTGCTTGCTAAGCTAACTGCTTGTTAATGAGAGTTAAAGGGATATTCCGGTGTAAGTTTAATCTATGGTCTAACACACCGTGAAACTGTGTTAGACCATAGATTAAACTTACAGAGAGATCAAGTTTGCAGACCGCTAGCTAACGTAGTTTTAGCATCCTCAGAAACGACCGCACGACAACAATACATTGCAGTAAATGGGTCCAAATATAAAACCGCCGTCAAAAAAGCCACAAATAATGCTCAGAACAGCACCAAACTTCAGCAACATTAGAAACAGGTTCCCAGCACATATTTCGAGGCATCAAACATTTGATATCATTGCCGGATTTGTTGGAATAGATAAACAAAACTCACCACCCGAGAAGCCTTCCTTGTTGTGGGGAAGCCCTGTGAGTCGATCATGATCATTACTACGGGACTCTACTGCACTCGGTAATGACCAAACAAAAGTAACGTAGAAATAAACCCACAAGAAATAAATAACATTTTTAAAAGTTTTTATACTAACTTATATTCCTCAAATACAGACCCCGACCCATTAGAGATACAATCGTTCTTTAATAACCTGGATTTACCCAAATTACCCCAACAAGATGCAGAAATACTTGACAAGCCATTAACTTCAGACGAACTTCACAAAGCCCTACTTCAGATGCCCAACAATAAATCACCCGGACCCGACGGCTTTCCTCCCGAATTTTATAAACACTTTTGGCATATATTATCCCCCCTTTTTTACAAACTAACATTAGAAATTCAAAAAACATCACACATTCCTCCACATATGAACACATCTGTAATATCAGTTCTACTTAAACCCAATAAAGACCCAACACAACCCTCCAGCTACCGCCCATTATCACTTATAAACACAGACTTAAAAATTATCACCAAAGCTCTAGCTATCAGGTTAGAAACAGTTATTTCCACCCTAATACACCCCGACCAGACAGGATTTATCCAAAAAAGACATGGCTCCGACAATTTACGAAGATTATTCAACATCATCAATCTTGCACAACAAACTCAAACCAAAACAATAATCGTTTCACTAGACGCAGAAAAAGCATTCGATCAAGTAAACTGGACTTTTTTATTACATACATAGCTTTGGTTTTGGGGAGTCGTTCATCCATTGGATCAAAACACTATACACCTCACCCAAAGCTACTGTCACCACAAACGGGATCACATCTCACAGCTTCACACTCCACCGGGGCACCAGACAAGGATGCCCACTCTCTCCATTTTTATTCGCTATCTTCATAGAACCACTTGCTGCCACTATACGTCAAAACAATATAATCAAAGGAGTTAACACCACAAACCACCACCACAAAATAAGCCTTTATGCAGATGATGTTTTATTGTACTTACAGGAGCAATTACCATCACTAACAGAAACCTTTAATCTTATTAACATATTTTCAAAAATCTCCAACTATACAATAAACTGGAACAAATCCACTATACTACCACTATCAGTAGATGCTTGGGATTCTGCAGGACCACACTTATCACTTCCTCTTCACACTGGGAATATTAGATGTCTAGGTATTGACATTTCCCCCAGGCTGTCAGAGTTGTTTCATCTCAACTACAATCCATTATTAAAAACAATAGAAGATTATCTCCAGCGCTGGATGAATCTACCACTATCTCTATTAGGACAAATAGTCACAGTCAAAATGAAAATCCTCCCCCACATCAATTACTTCTTCTCAATGCTACCCATCATACCGACAGACAAATGGTTCAAATCTATCGACTCTATCACCACTCATTTCTACTGGAAAAATAAGAAAGCAAAAATTAAATTATCCACTTTACAAAAAAACAAATCCCAAGGCGGACTAGATGCACCAAACTTTTACTTTTACTACCTCGCAAATCAAACACAATATATTGCAAAATAGATCCACCAAACCAACCACAATACCTCATGGTCAGACCTAGAACAGCACTATTGCCAAACATCGCACTCTCAGATCTACCATTTCTAAATACAACCATCAAACGACACCCCTGCTTCAAAAACACAGTAATCTCCACAACTCTGACAGCCTGGTGGAAAGTCATCAAGATCTTCAAATCCACTACAGCACCATGTAAATACACACCAATATGGCACAACCCTGATTTTCAACTCCTCAACAATCCTCTTCACTATCACACATGGGCACTAAAAGGTATCACACATCTCTGCCACCTTTTTAACAACAATCGGCTTATAGATTTCAAGGACCTCATAGAGAACTACGGGATTGACAGACATCAATTTTTAAATTACTCACAACTCAAATCCATACTCAAATCCAAAATTAATATAATTGACAACCAACTTGAACCCCCGGAAATAATTGACAACATAATTCTATTTAGGAATTTAAATAAACTAACCTCCAAACTCTACAAACTATTATTAGCATCAGATGATTCCATAACACTCCCAATAGCTCACTGGAACGCGGACTTGAACATCTCTCCCTCATCAGATTTTTGGACAGAGATGAATAAAAATACATTTTCTATGACATCTAATACAAACTTCAGTTAATCCAATACAAAACCATCCACCGAACACATATCACACAATATAAAAACAAAATGGGACTAGCAACCACAGACATCTGTTCACAATGCACAACAGGAACAATAGATAACTACTTCCAAGCACTCTGGGCTTGCCAACCGGTTCACTCTTTCTGGAACTCTGTCACAAAAAAACTTTCCACCATACTGAACTGCAGAATCCCTTCATCCCCACAACTCTGCCTACTAGGAGACACTTCAACAATCACCATACCAAACAAATACAAGAATAGCTTGCTCATCTCCTTCACTGTCGCTAAGAAAACAATTCTCCTAAATTGGGAATCAAAAAACTCAATAAACATCAATCACTGGATCAATCTTCTCTTGGAACACATCTCCATGGAAAAAAACACTGCTTACAATAACAACAAAATAACAGCTTTTACAGACAGATGGTCCCCATTCCTCTCCTCGATGGGCCTATAGCTGCACCGGTACCGCGCACATTCCTGACACCTCAAAACACATCACAATTTAACACACACACACACACACACACACACACACACACACACAAACAAACAAACAAACAAACAAACACACTACTATCTATCCATTTATCCGTGTGTGCCATAAATCTCTTTTGCTCTTCCTCTATTATTAATACTATTATTATTACTATATTGTAAATATTTTCATTATTAACATGAATATGACTGTGCTAACTATTACTAATATTATGCTCACTTTGTTGATTGTGTTTATTAATATTACTAATATGACTGAATATTATGATTATGATTATTACTGACATTACTATCATTGCTATTATTACCATGTCATATATATAATATCTTTTCATTTTTTTTATTGTTTGTTTTATTTTACTTTTGTATTATTATTATTATTATTATTGTTGTTATTATTATTATTATTATTATTATTATTATTATTATTATCTTATTTTTAGCAATAATCATGACAATGACATTTGTATAATAAATCAAAGAGAAAGGGCGGGGCCGGACTGGATTGGTTGAAGGTGGAGGTGAGCGGGGGCTTCATGTCTGGTTCTCTTGGGGCAGGGCAGTACCTCGGTGAGGGCATGTGGGGCTGGGTGGTTGGGTCCGACCTCACATCCCCGCTCTTTCAAAACAAATAATCAAACAAAACAAACAAACAACCCACTCCTCAGTGGGCAGACTTCCTCCCAAGGGTCTGGAAGTTGCCCAGACCAGGAATTGGCAAAGGAGTTTAGATTTGCAACGGGTCAGCAGCTACCTCTGGGTTCGGCGGCCCAAGGTACAATCTAAACAAATAAATCAATAAATCAATAAATTAAAAAGAACAGCAACAACAACAACAACAACAACAGATAAGACGATACAAAAAGGGGGGGGGGGGGCCTTTTCACTACCGCCTCGCCTGCCCCTTGCCGGGGCTACCAACTGGGCTACTGGGGACCAGCTAGGGGGCCCCTTAGCTTGCCTTCCTGATACCCCGGTCCAACTTCACCCCTCACTGCAATATATTATCATCGACATAATTTAATTTATTTATCATAACCCCAACAATTAATCTTATGATAGTCATTGTCATGATATATTGCTTGCATTAGGTTATTGTTCACATATGTTATGTCCACATATATATTATGTTATTATCCTGTATTACAGCATGATATATTACATTACAAACTTGCCCTGTATTACATTATCATACCTCACATTATCTCTTCAGACTATATTAGGTTATAATATACTGCATTTCTTGTTATAATATCTCATATTACATTATACTGTCTTATCTTATCTCAAATTATCTAATTACATTATATAAGGTTAAATTATATGACACTGTACTATATCAATATATATCATATCATGTTGTATACTATTACTACTTATTTAACTCATTTATATATTTTTTTGTTCCTTCAATTTTACTTTCCTCCTCCTTCTCTTTTCTTATTTATACTTTATTTACTTACTTATTCTTATTGTATCATCTATCTATACCTACATATGTTTATAATACCATACTATCTGCCTCTCAGACACTTGCACGCTTGCACACTCACTCACACACAGACACGCATACACACACCTATATTACCTCTATACATATCATAATGTTGCTTTTTGTTGTTATCTGTACTGTATGTCCGCTATCTGTATTTGTTGATCCTCGTGGTGTGATGTACTTGTCCCCCGTGTCACCTTGTCTTTCACCTAATTTCACCAATAAAAAAAAAAAAAAAAAAAAGTAACGTAGTAACTATAACTGTCTTTGGCAACTTATGAGGAAAAAAATACCACAGCTGTACGTGGAGAAGCGTCCGTCCTCCTGCCTGTCCTACCAACTCTTCGTCACATTACTGGCCGAAAAACAGCGTCTGTGTTTAACTTTAACTCATCGAGTGTTTGTGATGAAAATAAATCATCTTGATGGTCAGCCCTCCTGACCTCCTGACGGCCTCAGTCCCCATGAGTGAGGGAGTCAGATTGACAGGGGGGACACCGGGAAACCCCTTGAAAACACACCAACGTCATCATCGTGACGTCACCATCACGCCTCTTTAGGAGCCACAGCACCCGCTTTCTGCGTGAATTCATGGCAGTTTGTCTTTAGGGCGGAGCTGCTTCGCTCTGTGTGAATCACCATCGGCGGAGAATTAGCAAACCGCGGCTGCAGTTTTTATGTGTGAATGGGGCTAATGGTGCTGATGGGGTGCGGGGTGGAGAGGGGGGCTCATGAGACCAGCGAGATCTCACGGGACTACAGCTCAAACTGTGGCAGCAAGTGGGCACAGAACGGCAGATAAACTTCGTCCTTCTGTGTGTGAGACAAAGTGGCAAGTCCTTATGTAATATAATTTATTGTCCCATTCAGATACCATCACCTGACTGTCATCGTTTGACTAAATGTGAACTCTGTGAATTATTGCCATGCCGTGGCAACTTAGTCCGGAGTCTGTTGCTTGTATTAGCAATGCATATAATGTAATAATATCAGCTAGCATGCTAGCTAATGTTATGTCCACTATTTCGCTAGCGAGTTTCGCAATTAAAATGTATTTTATTTATCTGTGTATATAAAAGCATTCTTAGCATTTTTAATCATTACATAAACAATGTTGTAACCAGCACCACGTCAAAGCAGTTTGTTTATTTATAATGGTGAACTAAGAAAACTAGCGGAATGGAGCTAATCGCTAGCTATGTAGACTGGGATCGATTCTTTGCATGTCGTAGTTCTGGTGTTCTGTGTTTTTCTTTCTCTTTCTCTTTCTTGTTAAACTAAGATATTTTAAAATATTTTGTAAGAACCTGAATAATAAAATAATTTGGCTGATATATATTTTTATTGTTAGTTTATACACTACTTTTTTATTTTTCTTTGTTTCCCTCTTTTTTCAGGGTTGTGGTAGAAGAGGGCTTTAGAGGATTCACTGCAAGCAATACACAAGTAATATAATATAGCAGCACCACCTCTCTCTCTAGCTAAGAAGGCTTTTTTGGGCCAAAAGATGTAGAGTCATCAGAACTGTAAGGGACATAGAGAAAGATATCCTTAAGGAATACAAGGAAACTCTGCATAATGAAAGTGCAAATTTATACCCCTGTGTGAATAGGGAACCACCCTTTACAATCTCTCACGTTTCCCAACTAGATACACCATCAGCTTCCCATGTACACTTGGAAAATGAGCATTATGTATAGCATAATGTTGTTATTTTTAAATTCTTTCAATTGCTGGGAATGTTTAATTTGTATTTTTTAAGGCCAAATCCTGTGTACTTGGAGTCAGATGGGGAGCCAGAAACCATCAATGTTAAGAGAAAATTTGCCAAGTCACCTGCTATTCACTTTCCAGTTACAGTGACGACACTGTCAATTGTGACACTAACTGCTACAACTACTTTAAGTATTGCCATGTATAATTCTACAGTGCTGCCAGAATCCAACCAGTATCCCTCTATACCAACCCCAGATGCAAGCAGTGGTATGTCATTGGTTATTACAATGGCAGATACAAAATGTAATTGCATGTGAGCTTTAATTTACAAGCATTTAGTTCCTCTGTCAATACATGCAAACATATCAGTCATGTGACGAAAAGTTACTGCTCTATTCCTGTCTTGTTTACCCTTCCCCTGTAGGAAGCCACTCAGAAGATGTTCAGTCATTTGACCAGCCTAATAATGGTAAGTGAACCACTTAACATTACTACCTCAGGGTGGACAGATTTTAAATGTACTTTGTCTGAGTTATAGCAATCATAGTTTATGTTTTGTGTTCTCTCATTTTAGGCTTTTGTGGAAACTTCTTGTGATACCCTCAGCCACTCTTATTGGCTCTCATTTATCAATGTTGCATGAAAACGGGTGAAGATCTGAGTGCAGAATTGGTCTTACGACAGGACACATTTATGAAACATTCGTATCTGATCAATTCCAGCATACGAATGATCGGGTCTTGATAAATGCGGCGGCTGAATTCGATCTCCATTAACATGTTATGCCCTTATATTATATATCCTATATAGATATATATATATATGTATATATATATATATATATATATATATATATATATATATATGTATATATATATATTAGGGCAGGGACTTTAATGCGTTGATTACGATTAATTATTTACACAAAAATTAACGTGTTAAAAAAATTAACACATTTTAATCGCACTTATTTTTGCACCGCGGAACGTTTCTCACTGGAAGAGTTTCAGGGGTAACCATTATACTGGAGCACCAACTAACGTTCATGACTTCAGACAACAACAATGAACGAAGAAGCAGATGAGACTACTTTGGTTGGGAAATTTTGTTTTCAAAAGCAGACGGATGGCAGCGTAGATAAGAGCATGCTATTGCTGCACTTTATGGCAAAAATTGCACTGGTCGGGGCAGCGTTTAGCTCAGTGGGTAGAGCGCGCATCCCATGTGCCGAGGCTCTGCAGTGGACCCAGGTTCGACTCCCGACTCCCGGCCCGGTTTGCTTGCGTGTCACTCCCCCTCTCTTATGGAGGACCAAACCTGACATAAGTATAAATAAATAAATAAATGAATGCATAAATGCATAAATAAATACATAGATAAATTAAAAAATGCTGAAATAAATGTATAAATAAATAAATGCATAAATAAATACATGCATAAATAAATGAATAAATACATAAATGCTGAAATAAAAGTATAAATAAATAAATAAAAGTATAAATAAAAGAATAAATGCTTTTTATTTATTTATACAGTTCTGTTCACCTACATTTATTTATTTCTGTATTTCTGTTCACCCACATTTATTTATTTCTGTATTTCTGTATTTCTGTTCACCTACATATATTTATTTCTGTATTTCTGTGTCCATATGTAAATGAGGAGGTAGGAGGTCCTAACCTCAGTCAAGAGCATGATTGGTCAAATCGGAGAGCCAGACAAAAGCAAACGATTCCTGATCTCAAGCCTCGCTCTCTGTAACGTTGTAAAACAGCTCCAGTTAGCTTAATGGCCTCGACCAGTGTGACAGGTTAACTGGCGTTCATTTTAACTTGCGAGGGTCCCAGATTTGCTGGTGGTGTGGTTTGAGAATCCTGTCTGGAAAGCCATGTCCGCTAACCAGGAAAAACATTCTGCTCATCGCTCCAAGTCATGTATACGTGTATTCGTTTTGACGTGGCTTGAACACTTCTATCCACACGGAGAAGCCGGGGCTGCGACTTGCAAACCACTGCTAGACGAGCGCTACAGAGCACAAATCGTCCAAAAGTGCATGTTGTCGGTCTCATATCTTTGTCGTGAATCTCTGTACTCTTAAACAACTCATGTGTGGAACAATATTAAGCATTTGTTCACGCCGAGCGGCTCGAGAGCGGCGTGGACACCGCTGTTAGCAGTTAGCTGCTAGTTAGCTGCTCGCTGTAGCGCTAAGAGCGTAGCGTCCAGGTTAACTATTGACACATCTTACCACCGAGAGTGAGATACATGTCTGGGCTTTCCTATGAACCGTTGTCGCTACTGGTGTTTGTATCACAGGTTGATCTGGACGTCTCACGATTTGCCACAGCTGATTGACCTCACGCTGAGCTCGGGCTGGATGTCAACGTACTCTGCAGACTGTTTGACCAGCAGGCTGTATGACAGTGTACAGTTTTCACACACTGACTTAGCTTCAGCTTAATAACGATGTATGCGGCTCGGAACGATGGCTTTAAGCGACCATTTGAACAGTGCGGAATGAAAAATACCCGATGGTAACCGGTGTCACAAGGTACAGCGAGCAGCTAACAGCTAACATAAGAGCTAAAAGGGGTCTCCACGCCGCTCTCGAGCCGCTTTGCGTGAACAAATGCCTCAGCCTGTTCTACCCATGAGTTATTTGAGAGTACAGACATTCACGACAAAGATATGAGACCGACAACATGCACTTTTGGACGATTTGTGCTCTGTAGCGCTCGTCTAGAATACACATATACATGACTTGGGGCGATGAGCAGAATGTTTTTCCTGGTTAGCGGACATGGCTGAGGACCCCTCTCTCTCCCGACGGGATTCCTCAAACCACACCACCAGCACACCTGGGACCCTCGCAAGTTAAAATGAACGCCAGTCAAATTCATAACTAAACCAGAGCTACATGAACAAATGTCAACAACTGCAGCTAACAGTTAGCTGAGCGGGCTTGCTGGTAGCCAGCAACATTCCTGTACAGTGTACAGGAATCAGCGCTGCTAGTAAGGCAGAAGTAGTAGACCCTCATCGAGCACACTCCTGTAACCAATCATGCTCTTGACTGAGGTTAGGACCTCCTCCCTCCTCATTTACATATGGACACAGAAATACAGAAATAAATATATGTAGGTGAACAGAAATACAGAAATACAGAAATAAATAAATGTAGGTGAACAGAAATACAGAAATAAATAAATGTAGGTGAACAGAAATGTATACATAAATAAAAAGCATTTATTCTTTTATTTATACTTTATTTATTTATACATTTATTTCAGCATTTATTTATTTATTCATTTATTTATGCATGTATTTATTTATGCATTTATTTATTTATACATTTATTTCAGCATTTATTTATTTATGCATGTATTTATTTATGCATTTATTTATTTATTTATTTATTTATACTTATGTCAGGTTTGGTCCTCCATACTCTCTCTCTCTCCCTGTTTCCTGTCATATCTTCAGCTGCTCTGTCAATAAAGCCATAAAAGGCCAAAAAAAATTGCACTGGTCTGTTGGTCTTGAAAAAACAAAAACAATGTTTTGTTGCTTAAGCTTCTGTATTCAGTCATTATTCAATGGTATACTAAAATCCATGTGAAAAAAATTGCTTCTCACTGTTCTCAGGTCAAATATATATGTTAAAATGCGATTAATTTCGATTAATTAATTACAAAGCCTCTGATTAATTCGATTATTTTTTTTAATCAAGTCCTGGCCCTAATATATATATATATATATATATATATATATATATATATATATATATATATATATATATACACATATAAAGTGGTTACCTGTGTTGAATTAGTTTATTTTTTAGTTTATTTTTTAATAAATAACTAAACTGTAAGCTAAATTATGATAAAAAATGAAATGGTTTCGGAGGGTACATCATCAATTCATCATTAGTTGCAGCCTTAAGGCTTTCCATATGGCAGGCAAAAACATTTTGGGCTATTTTGCTTCCATAACATGTCTTCTTTCAGACTATTGGAAAGAAAACATCCAAAATACACATTTATACAACTCTCCCTACATTCCATTCTGCTAGCGATAGACAGATAGCTTGGTCACTTGCTGCTGCGAGCCCAATTTTTTACTTTCACTTTCATTTTTGGAGCAGTTCGCATATTTACATTTTGCCGGCTGTAGGACAGAGTCCTGCACGGGTCTTATTTTGCAAACCCGCACCTGGCTGTATCCGCCATACTTAAAACCGCATCCGACCCGTTTTCCGACAGTATCACAAATTACATTCCGCACCCGAGCCGACCCGCTATGAATTGATACCGACGCCCGCGCCGCACCCGAAGCCGAGTGTGCGCGCGCCACGTACAGCGAGGTGGGGGGGCAGAGCTGACTGACTGGGAGTGAGAGATGCTTTGCTGAAGCTGCAGCGCGAAACGCAAGTTACAGATCTTTTATGTTATTATGAGAAGTGTAAGAATTTTTTCGGTTCACTCTGAGACTGTGGCATATGTATATATATATATATATATATATGTATATATATATATATATATATATATATATATATATATATATATATATATATATATATATATATATATATATATATACACATACGTGTCCGCTGCGTTATGTCTCCACCTTAACAGCAGAGCTGATTGGTTTCACTTTAGTCTATGTGTTAATTTCCACCAGTTCCGCTGTGCTGCGTATCTGCTTTGTCCCAGCTCCGGCAGTCCGGAGCTCACCGAAGTGGATACGCAGGACTTCTATTTCTGGCGGATGCCGGAGCACGATGCAGCAAAACAGCTGAATTTTGCACCGAGCAGACAGGAAGTCAAGCACGGAAACAACAATATAACACCCGGTTACTTTCCAAAATAAAACACTCCGTGTTGCTGTAACCCAGCTGTAATTTCGGTCACTTTATGTTATTGTTTAAATTTTATTTGTATTATTCGTGTTTGTATTATTTGTATGATTTGAGCGTAATGTCCTTTAAGGATTAAGACGACATCACGTGATGACAGTTTTACGACGTGTCAGGAGATTTATGATAGTGCCCCTAGCGAGTATCGCGGCTCAGATGGTGAAAGCTGCAACATGTGTGTGCCGCCTGTCTGCTCATTTGATCGGGTTATTTCATGTTTCCCTGCTAGGTGAGCATTATTGTTAAATGTGATAGGTCGTCAGTATTGTAAGAATTGTTGTATGTATCACGATTAAGTTTAAATGACCGAGTTAATGGTATTAATGCGAATAGCTAATTACGCTAATCGCTAACTAGCCACCTTGCTAAGCGGAGTTATTTGGCTGTGCTCAAGATGTGTTGTTATGAATTCAGTCACCTCTTAACAGAGTGTTATCTTGTATGATGTAGTGTAATTAATCCTTTATTGGATAATGTGTTTTATTGTTTTCTGTTGTCATGTACTGTATATTATGTTAAATACTGTACTGTGTAAATTTGTCAAGAGATTTACGATAGTGCCCCTAGCGAGTATCGCGGGCTCAGATGGTGAAAGCTGCAACATGTGTGTGCCGCCTGTCTGCTCATTTGATCGGGTTATTTCATGTTTCCCTGCTAGTTTGCTGTGAGAGACTGCTGCTGATTCCCTGTGGCTTTAAAGGAGGATAGTTGCCGGCCGCCATCTCTGCGATCCCTGTTTGCTCATCTCAGACAAACCCTCACACACAACCCCCTCCCCATTCACACATTACACATACATTCACAAATAGAGCTCTATAAAAACTGAACTTACTTTTGCTGGCCAGCAGTTCATTATTTTTCTTGATAAGGACAATTGAAGGACACTATTTTGATTTTTTCTAACTTTTGGATTGAAGACCGTTTCGGGTTTTATTTTCATTTCATGGACTTGGAAAGGGGCAAGTAATAACTTGCTAGGTGTAATTCATAAGTGTACTTAAGCAGAACAATAAGTATATTGTCAAAAGAAAATACACTTCATGTTGATCGTGTGTTATATTCAAAACCAAAGGGTATAAGTTTGATCGTACTTGTACAGAGAACCTGTAACTGTGTAATGCTTAATGGAAGTTCTGTTTTTTTTTTTTTGTTTAGACTCCCAGTGTTATTTGAAGGATTGGTTGAGGTGCATTTCAGTCCAGCAAACTGTAAATAAATCTGGATTGATAGTAAACTGCTATCAGGACTCTGACTGCATTCTGCTTATTGGTTACATTGACACCGGCCCCAAAAATCTCAAAAAAGAGACGAACACAAGTTCTAATCCTTGGGTCAGGAACACTTTGTGTTGTCGTTTTTCCAACACAGACCTATAACTGCGTTCGCGGGTGATCGTGTGATTATTGCATGACCGGCCTCACAACGCCAGCTGTCTACGGTACTGCACCGTGGCGAACTCAAAACGCAACCGATGGGGATTGCTGGACCTTGGACGGCAGAGCAAAACCGAAGCCGTTACGCAGCGGACACGTATCCAGTGGAAATTCGGGGTAAGTCATCAGCAGTGAGGTAGAAAGGACGGGGAGGGGTAGGAGGGGTGAGGAGGGAAGAGAGCAAGAAGAGGAGTTTCCTGGGGATGGAGGTAGAGGAGTTGATCTTTAACAGGTAAAAGGTAGATCTGGCTGCATACAATTGAGGTGAAGTCAGACAGGAGGTGGTGATAGTGAGCAAGGCCATCAGGATGACTTGACTTTTTCCATTTTCTCTCTGCTGCTCGTAGTAACTGTTTGTTACCGCAGTTATATAAATTGCATTTATATAACTGCGGTAACAAACAAGAAACAACTCTTACACTATAATAGTTTGTTATATGGTAGCCTAACAGGCGGGGCACAAAGGATGCGTGTGCAGCGCTGCAGCTTGGCATTACAGTTCACTTTTCATTTCAGTGTCCATATTAACACCGGAAATGCACTTCTAAAATGCATGACAAGCAATGCTGCTGTGTCACGTCATTTAGAGTTTCCAAGTCTCACCTATTTCTACCACAAAAATGTGCGGTTCTGTAGTGTTCATGCAACATAAATAGGGAGTTTTAGGTTAAACTTGGCTATCAATAATAATTAATTAACAATTAATTCAGTGATAATTATTAATTATGATAAATAATAACATCCAATTTGAATTAGATCTCCTCGGCACGCAGGTGGTTGAGTGGTTAAAGTGCATACCATATACGCAGCCGACCCCGGTTCGATTCCGGCCAGAGGTCATTTGTTGCATGTCACATCCCCCTCTCTTTCCCGTATTTCCTCTCTGTCTATTGCTTAATAAATTTGTCTATGCTGAAAAAAAATAAATAAAAATTGATCTCCTCGAGGTACCAGCCTTGAAAACACAGCAAATTCACTAACTCAGTCTCAGAATAAGGTACTAAACTGTCAGTTTGTAAGTGTGGTAAAAGAAAATCACGTCATCATATTTAGCGATAACTATCAAAGACAAGTTCCAGGTTGGACAGACAGGAGCCACGCTGCAGCAGGCAGGCATCCAGTGTACCCAGCCTGTAATAATCATCAAAACACTCGGTGTGGCAATCACACTCTCTCACACACATACAATGCTGTATGCCTGTGATACATTAAGAACAGCTGATTTCAAGCCTAAGTAATGTTTCAGCTTTCATGATCACTGCTCCTCCTGGTGGATAGATAAACCATTACAATTGGTTTCTACATTTGGTGCTTAGGGGCATTACGGTTCAGCCCCACATTCACTACGTCATCGCTGGGATCTCATTCCAGCCACACTCTTCCAGGCTTGAGCACCGAACCGTCAAGGAGGAACAGGAAGTTTTAAGAGGCTGCATCTCTATATGTTGTTGTAACATGATATTTAAACCTGTGTCACTACTGTCCGTTATATATGTCCTTCAAGTTATGTCTTACTGTTTATTTATAGTGTTATGTCACGAGAGGCTGGGTCCTGGAGGGGCACTACATTCCCCTGAGATGGCTGCAACCTCAAACAGCTATGCCTCCATCTGCTGGTGGAGTCAGGAATTCCACCCCTCAACCCATGACATTCTGACACACCTGAGACTGATAAGTGCCTGATGAGCTGAAGGGCTTTTTAATTGTTTGACACACAGTCAGTGGCAGAGTGGGGTTTGGGAAACAAGCTCCTGGCTGTGATCTCTGCGGGGGAAGACGGGAACCTAAAGACTGGGAATACTCACCCGACGACCGGAAGGCTTACTGCTGGACTGGCCACGGGCTACAGTGCTAACTGAAGTAAGGTTGAAGATGACTGTTTAGCAAGAGGATCCTTACCCAAGGGAATTGGGACTATGATTTCACCGCTGAAGAGACATTGTTTAAGTTTTGACTGTTGAAGACCAACCTTACCCTTAGTTAACCCCTTTGAAATTGGAATACCTTTTCTGTTAATTCCCAAGAACTGTATTAAAACTCTTGACTATATTCTAACCTTGTGTCCTCACACTACTTGAGCTGTGCCGCTGAGAGCCGTGTAGCCTCTCATGATATCACAATAGTTGTTTGGAACCTTTTACCATCTGAGGGGCTAAACTTAAAACATTTGAAATTAAAACAAACTAAGCAATTAGTACAAGATAGTTGAAAGTAGAGTGGTTACGTTTCCCGCCATTGGCATCAGACCACTGCCACTTTCTGCTGAAGCTTACAAAGACAGAGGAAGCCAAGAGCTTCTACAATTCATGTTTCTTCTTCTCTTCAGTTCAATGTCTTGAGGCAAGCCGTTGTTTATCCAGATCTGCTGAACCCTGAGCCTACAGAAAAGCACTGAAGGTGCTGATACTCATCCAATCAGCTTTGAAAGCCAGAAGATTTTGCAAAAAGAGAGACATGATGCCAAACTGGGGGGGTCGTGTCCCCCCCAATATACAGAAAAAAATGTTAAATATGCACTCTTTTATAAACCCTGTCAAAAGATCTGTCTCGTTATTTCTTATTTATTTCCGTTTTTAAGGAAAACACAATTGTGTGAACCCCCCCCCTCTCCCAATTGTAAACTTGGTTGCGCCCATCCTAAGGTATTAAACTGTTGGCCCGCCCTCGCGGTGTAATAGCATACTGAAATGGAGCGCACCTCAGTAGCTGAGTCGCTCCCCCATACATGAAAAACCCATTGGTCAAGTTACAGTGATTGACAACCATCAAGCCAATCACAGCCATTTGATCAAACCTACTAGTCCCGGCCGCCCGGGAAAGTAAACAATAAAATGCTAGCGGAGCTGCCGTCACGGAGATGATCAGGCGAGAAATCCGAATGAGAACTTAAACAGCATGATAACATTAGTTTTGACCTAGGCCTACATGTCAGCAGTAAATAAAACTAGTAACATTGGGCCTGATACTGGCATCTAGGTGAGATATAGAGCAAAACCTTTGAGATGAAAACATTGATTTTCACTTAATGGGAATTTAAAGAGAAGCTTTATATTGATTCTGTAGGAATCCATGCAATTTCACAGAATATTCCTTTACATGTGAATTCAAATGGTCAATGTTGTCCTCAAAACTTCTAAATGTGCGAATTTCATATATAAAATATCATAGAATTGTGGGAAATGTACTTTAAAAAACAAAATTCGGGGGAAGGGCTCTCATTTGGACCCCCCCCCCCCAATATCTATACCATGGTTACGCCCTTGGATTAGAATAACGCGTTACCGGCATCTCTGCACGGCTCGGCTGGGCCGGGCTTGGACACAACGTGTGCTCGGCTCGGGTCGGGCTTGATTTTTTTTTTTGGGCCAGATCTAAGCTCTAAGTGTAAGTGAGTGCTTATGTAGCCTATGTTATAAATATTGTACATTTGGGCAATTAAATGCATTTTGCTGAAGGTGCAGATCCTGAGAGTGATTTTACATCGTGCATCCTGTCATGCCCATGTAATGTTAGCAAATGTTATTGCATTTAATCATGACATGATTTGGCCTCATTCCCTGAGCGGAGTCCATCTGACAGCACAATGATAATCTTCAGGTAATATTTTATGAGCACCAATATAGCTATGATAAGGAATTATATGTAGACTGGGGTTTTACGTTTGTGTGTAATGTAAAACATGGACTGTGAGGAACGAGGCTGAGTACTATCACTGTCTGACTCAGAGTCAGTTTCTGGCTCTGATGGCTCAAACAGGTCCGGCTGGGTCCGTCCGATGATGCTGCTAGCTTCCATTGTTACTGTAGGTTAGGTCCCTGTACAGTACAGGAGGAGGCGCCTCTCCCGCGCATGGGCGTGGTTCCAGCCTCTAACTGACACACCCCCAGCGTTTCACAGCAGAGAGAAGTGCTTGTTTTTCCATGATTTTGAGACCTAATTTTATATACTTGGCAATTTTTTTTTATCTTTCAAATTTGGCTCAGTGGTCAGTGACGCATGTTTCTGTGGTCAGGGTTCGTACGGGTGCTTGAAATCCTTGAAAGTGCTTGAATTTCAATGTTGTGTTTTCAAGGTCTGAAAAGTGCTTGGATTTTAGTTTAAGTGCTTGAAAGTGCTTGACATTATAACTCTGTCTTTTACAAAATTGGGATCAGACTGGATAATTAATTTAAAGTTTTTGCTATTATAGAATATAATTTTAGATGTTTACAGCATAATACAATGTACATAATTGTGATAAAAAGTGAAGAAAAAAATTACAAGTGTGTATATATATTCCTTTAGATACGTATTTTACCCCAGCAGTAAGGTGCTGGAAAATCTTAAAAATGACCCTTAAAAGTGCTTGAAAAGTGCTTGAATTTGACCTTGAAAAATGTGTACGAACCCTGTGTGGTGTGACAAACTCATAACACAAATTTATTTCTGCTTTACACAGACTTTAATATTAATAATATTCCTAATTTTTATCGCTAATGTTTGTTTTACTAACAGGAACAAATATGGGGACAGTGGACAACCCTGTCTAACTCCTCTAAATAATTAGAAACTTTGTTATAAATGGCCACTGTTTATAATTCTACTTAATGTATTATTATATAGTGCTCTAACCCAGGGGTTCTTAACCTTTTCGACCTTAAGGCCCAATTTTTTCAGTGCAGAGTGGCCCGGGGCCCATTAAATATTAATACTGTATATGCAGTGGGGAAGCTAGTTTGCAAGCGTAGCATGTAAAACTACATGTAGTTCAGCCTGGCTGTAGTTTTAACAAACTGCATTTCTACTCCTGGAGAAATGTGGTTTGTAAAACTACTGCTAAAAAAAGTAGCTTTAGCAACTACTTATTCTCATTATACTCATTTAAATCAGCGTTAAATAAATCAACATATGATGTATATGAAACAAAATATAATAGCCTACAAAAAATTCACATACAAATATGCCTCTCAACTCAAGTTTTATTTTTTAAAGAACAAAGCTGACATTTTTGGTCAACATCACAGGAACTTCAGAGGCACTAACACTTCGGCACTAGAACTAGATGTCACGAGAGCAGTCTCTCAAAGTTTTTATCAGACAGCCGGATCCATTTGGCACTATAAACATCTTTACCAACACTAAAAAGCCGCTCACATGCTGCACTAGCTGGGACACCAGCGTTGAACTTCTTCAAAGAAAAATAAAATAAAATGTATATTAAACTATATATGCTGCATATTTATAATAGAAGCCTACTGCAACTGTACGTTTTTTTTCACCGTTTAACATTATTTTATACATTATCATTTTTTATAATGTTCTGTCATGGAGTACATCACTTCACTGCTAACAGAAAAGAAAGCAGCTCACTGCCAGTTACAGCTTCTTATCATGATCTGCAGTCTTTGTTAATTTTTTGTCATGATTGTTATTATTAGTACCCATCAAAAATCACAGTTACATGTCAGGATGTGGTTATTATAGACATATTCAATATTTAACTGTCATGTATCATCACAGTAACAGCGTTACATACATTAACAGCTGTAAACACATAAAAACATTAGAAAACACATCATGTGGTCCCCTTTAAACGCTGGGTGGAGGTGTATATTTGGGTAAATAACCGCCAATGCAGAGCCTAATTTATTTTGAAAAAACATCAAGGAAGAAGACGTGACCACTGACACTGCACGTTTTTCTTCTTCGCCTTTTTCACGTGTTGTGCCCAGAAGGATGCCAGAGAATTCACAGAGAAGCTGGGGAAGTTTGTGACATTTTCATCCCGGAGTTTTGTGAGGAGGGAATTAAACGCCTGTCCCAAATAAACGCCTGGTCTGTTAAGTGGTTGAAACAAATAAACGGGCTATTATTTGGTATTTTACGTTTGTTCCCGCAGCTGAACAATAAATCTAACCCAGCAAGAAAGGCGGGACTTAAGGCAGAACAGCCAATCATCAGCCGGCCAGTCCCAAAGCCGGTGTCATGTTTGTTTGAAGCAGCAACAGCAGAGGGAGGGGGAGAGGAGGCAGCTGCAGCGAGCGCAGATACAGAGCGGCCAGAGAAACTGAGCGACTGTAGTGAGGCGTTTGTGCAAAACTGCGGATAAACGGCAGAAAAAGTGAGGGTGTTGAACCCTCTCACCGGGAAAAGTGTGGGTGTTGAAACACCGACACCTCCCACGGGTGCGACGCCCCTGGCTACAGGTGAGCAGCAAGCTGAATGTCTTCTGTTCTTCTGTGAGCTTCTTAAACAACTTACTGACGCATTACCGCCACCGTGTGGTCGGAAGCTGCATTGTAACTGAGCGTCTCATGGATAACAGCATTTCTCTGGTGTCTTCAGTTGATAACCTATGCAGTCCCGCGGCCCACAGGTGCAAAACTGAAAGTTTTTGGCGGCCCTCTAGGTGGCGCTTGCGGCCCAAGCTTGGGCCGCGGCCCTATGGTTAAGAATCACTGCTCTAACCCAACTCAACCCAAAGAAATACCAAAATTAAAACAATTCCAAACATTTATAAATGTACTCCAATTTCACTGTATCAAAAGCCTTTTCAAAATTGGCCACAAAAATTAAACCAGGTTTCTTTCCGTTCTCATTAAGTTCAATCATTTCCAAGAGATGTCTTATACTATCCCCAATAAATCTACCCTCAATAAATCCGTTCTGATCTTTATCAATAATTCCATGATTAACCTTTTTTATTCTAGAGGCGATACATTTAGACAATATTCTGTTATCACAACACAATAGAGTTAATGGTCAGAAATGTTTTAATTTAACTGGATCTTTGTATTGACCATTTGCCTACTGTTTTAGGAGAAGAGAGATCAGTCCCTCTTGCTGAGTTCCAGACAATCCACCGACCTCAAAAGAATAATTGAAAGATGCAAGAATGGGATCTTTTGCATACTCAAAAAATATTTTGTAAAATTCAATCGGGATCCCATCTAGTCCAGGTGATTTACCAGATTTAAAGGAATTTATTGCTCGACGAAGCTCATACTCATAGATCAAACCTTCACAAACGTGTTTCTGTAAATCTGACAATTTTTTAGGAAAAGAGTCGGGGAGAAAGGATTGGTAGAGGTCTGGAGGTGGACAACTCTGTTCTACTAGAGTGTAAAGATTTCTTCAGTCTCCAGTTGAGTAATATTTTTCCTTGTTTGATTTCTATGAACCAGTTTTAAGAAAAAGTCAGTACATTCTCACCCTTCTCCATCCATGTAGCTCTGGAATTAATTATAGTGCCACTAGTTTTTTTTATGGTAGAGTCTCTCTAACTCTGTTTGTTTTCCTAAGTAGCATATATATCTAAAAAGGTTTCACCTTCCTCATCAATTTCTTCATTTAACTTTTTAATCTCTTGAATCAATTCATTTTCATAAAGTGTGTTCAACCTATGTTTCCAAAAAGAATATTTTATGCAGTATCCCCCGAACGAACACTTAAAGGAATCCCATAGAATATGAGGGTTAGCACTACCAATATTAAACTTAAAAAAATCAGAAATAAATGTTTTTGTATTTTCAACAAACAAATCATCCTGTAGTAAAGACAGATTAAACTTCCAGAGACCTGGACCTCTATGAAAATCATCATCTAACCCAGTAATTATAATATTATACCCACAACCTTTTAAATTCTGAATGGTCTCTTGAATACATAAAAAAAAAAAAAAGTGGCATCATCCTTATTTGGTGCATATAAATTAACTAAGCATAATTGTAGAGATTTAATTGTGCAATCTACAATAATCCATCTTCCTTCTGTATCTCGTAGAGTTGTAAGGATTAAATAATCAATGTTCTTTTCAATAATGATTGATACCCCCCTTTGATTGCTAGATCCATGACTAAAATAAATATATCCTCCCCATTCTCTCATCCATTTCATTTCATCCTTCAACACAGAGTGCGTTTCTTGTAAACATATAATGTCAAATGTAAATTTATCTTTAAGCCATTTGAAAACCTTATTTCTTTTTATATTGTTAGCTAAACCATTACAGTTATAACTCCCTATAACCAGCCTATTTATGTCCATAGACACTCTTTAATAATATTGAACCATCAAATATGAAACAAATACACACATGCCAACTACCTCAAATGATCCAAACAAGAAAACAGTAAAGACATAAAAAAGACATAAACACACAACATAAAATAAAATAAAAATTGGGTGGTCTTTTCAGTCTCCTGTCATACTAGACCACCATAGTTAAATGGGCATGAGTAAAACAGTCATTCAAATATCCAAAGATTGTCTCTCTCTTTTTCCCCTTCTTTCATTGCATGTGTGGGTGGTCTAGTTGGGGCCAAACAGCCACGGTGTGATTTTTTTTTTTTTTATCCTCGAACAGTCTACCGTTTATATAAAGCTTATCTTCATTGAGTCTTACTGCATCTTTCTTCTCCCGATGCTCTTTTAATTTGGGGATGTATACAATTAAACTGGATTTTTTTTCCACCATCTCCACATCCACCTGTAATTCATTGATTAAGAACTGTTTCAGCGTTTTCTCCACTTCTTCACCTTAAGTTCCTGTGATCCCGGAGAAATCAAATTATCTCTCATAGATCTAGTCATCATTTTCCGTTTTCATCTGATTCACCGTTGTTTCTAGTTTGGTGAATGTGGTTTCCAGTACGTCAGTTTTCTTCTTATATTCATCCAGCTTTGCGCATATGAAATCTGAGGTCTGCTTCAGATCTTGGACATCTTGCCGCAGCCCATCTAATATATCCAGCTTTCGGAGTCTTATCTCAATAGAGGCCAACAGCTGGTGATTTACCTGGGCAGAGGGTGGACTATCCGGTGAGTTTGATTCCGACCAAGATCCAGGTTTTGGCCGTTTAGAAGAGGGCTCCTTCCCTTTGTCCTGATCTTCCTTAATCACCGGGCAGGTGTCAGAGATGACGAAAGTTTCAGACTCGCCGACCATCTCTGTCCCCTTTTCAGTCATCGTGAGCGGTATTTACTTCAATTTTAACAAGACTTTTAGATCATATGTTCTGCTTGAGTGTTTAGGTCAAAACCATATAGAGGTTTAATTTTGAGCATAGTAGTTACGTTAATTACTTGCCAAACACAGAGCCTCCACAGCGTCCACATGTTGCTACTCGTGCATGCGCATGCCACGCTCCAGAACTATATATTTTAAGCCTAGTCCTTATTAGCACGCACCTTTCATCCAAGAGATGCAGCTTAAAATACTTTACAACAAATAAACTACATGAAGTAAGTGCCTCACATAAATTATGAACTAAAAATGTACCTAGAGGCATGTTAAAAATCTTAAATAATATGGAAAATAACAGTTGACATGCACAGCAGCATTTCAGCCACCTTGGCAGAAAACATTATAGCAGCAAGGGGCTGCTCAACAACAACAAGCCCAACGATGTAACCAGCCCTCCTCTTGTGTTATGAATACCCCTCTCGCGTACACATGCAGCTAAACTGTAACACAATGATAGATAAGCGTATTACCAGCTCCATGAGTCTATGCAGCCGTCCAATGGTCTCTGGCAGGCAGACCAGCCTGTTGTTGCTGGCATTGAGAACTCTCAGAGGTAAACCACACAGACAGGCTGGCAGAGAACTCAGCTGGTTACGACTGCAACAATAAACACAAAAATCGTTCATGGGGAACAGGGAAAGAATTATAATAATGTGACTTTTCAACAGACAATTCAAAACCAAAAAATTAACTGTCAAGGTAACTTCGGCACATGTATATTAGTGGATTTCAACTTGACAGTTTTTGATGAATGTGCACAACAAAAAATCAACAAAAATTAAGAAATGTATCAACTACGATCCTGATTTTTTTTCCAAATCATTTTGGGATACACAGTATATCTTGTTCTGGCCCAACTTTTTTGCTCCACAATCTTAAAGGCAGGTTTGATATGTAGCCATTGGAAAGAAAGTAGATTCCTGGATTTTTTTTTCAAGTGCAACAATGACAAACATATGTATTCTGTCAGCACAAACTGCCAGTGGCAGGTATATAAATGCATCAGCATTGGAGTATGCATAGGTCTGGATTGAGAGGACTTTGATACAATCACTGCTCACAGGGAGGGAGAGATCAAGGATGGTAGGCCATGATAATCCAGCTTGGACTCTGCTTCTGGCTGATATCTTGGCCTTAGGAAAATGAAATGACTTAAACGCAGCTCTGTCGTGTCAAACAACAGGAGTTCAGAGACTATTGTGCCCACATCTTTCCAGAGACCTGTCTCCACCACAACATCAACATCTGTCATGATTCTGAATCTTCTATTTTGTCTTTTCAGTGTCTCCTTTGTGTTTCCCTCTGTCTTTTTTCCTCAGGGGTTTCCCTTTGTAGCAGCAGAATGCTTTCGTATCTGGTCATTTGAGTGCCAATGGTAGCCACCCATTGTAGGCGGAACGGAGTATAAATGCGGCAGCTCTTCCCGTTTTTTTTTTGTTGTTTTTTTTGTACTTTATTCAACACTTATTTCCATATACAAAAGTCATAGAAATAACACGACAGTAGTAATTGAAAAACAAATCAATGATACAGAAAATAAATGCCAAAAAAAGACAGAAAAACAACAACAACAAAAAACAAACAAACAAACAAAAAAAAAGAAAAAAAAGGATGCCAGGGGTAATGAACGAAGAAAAATTAAACTGAATTAAAGATATTGAAGTGGGAGCACAGTCTCACAGTTTTGATAGCTTTCTTGTTCTTAGCAGAGGATACTGACTTAAAATACAACTCAAATTCTTTCATAAAGACACAGAAAAGAGGTTTCACTTTGGCAAATTTACATTTGTGGATATAAAACTTTGCAAGAATTACGATGAGATTAATTAAATAAAATTCTTTTTTAACTGAAATGTCACTCATTATGAAACCAAAAAGCACATTCTGCAAGAGGAGCTTAAAGTCACAGAAAATATTGTCTAAAATAAATCTACAGATATCTTGCCGAAGTTTACGGGTAAACTTACATTTCCAAAACAGATGGATAACAGTCTCAATATTGGTGTCACAAAAGGCACAGTTTAGATCTAGATCAACATATTTGAATTTAATAAAGAAGGATCTAACCGGGTAACATCGATGAATAATTTTAAATGACACTTCTTTCACCTTATTAACCACAAAGAATTTTTGAGGCAGGGACCAGATTTTTTTCCAACATAAGTTGTTTACACGACTATTCCAGTAAGATATTGCAGGTGGAACAGAAACAATATTACCTTGGAAAAGAGCACGGATCTTACGGTTATTCTTACAGCCAGATGGATTGAAGCATACATTACCAACTGGTGAGTCAGTTACATCAGTAAAAGAAATATCAGGCACAGACACAGACATATTACTCTTGAATAACATGAGTACACCAGATGGAATAGCATCGAAGACTATAGCATATTGTTTAGGAGTTATAGGTATCCTATAGTGTTGAAGAAAATCCTGATAAGAAAATAAAACACCATTGCTGTCGAATAGCTGTCTTACCCAAATAATGTTGTTGTTAAACCATTCCCCAAAGAATATGGATCTGTTCTTGTAGAGTATATCTTTGTTATTCCAGATAGAGTAACGGTGTGGCGAAAAATTGTGCTTGTATATCATAGACCAAGCAAGCAATACTTGTTTATGAAAATTGGAAAGGCGAACAGGAATTTTTTGGATGTTATAGTTACACACTAAAAGGAATTTTAAACCACCAATTTTAGAAAAAACATAATTGGAGATACAATTCCATATTGAGTCTGGTTTTTGTAGGAATTGTTTGATCCAATTAATCTTGAAGGTGTTGTTCAAGGAATCAAAATCCAGAAAATGTAGCCCCCCATTCTCATATGTGTTTATGAAAACAGATTTTTTCATGTAATGAGTTTTGTTTTTCCATAAAAATTTAAACAACATCTGATCTATGCATTTGATGGTTTTATTGTCAATATCTAATGAGAGGGCAGCGTAAGTAATTCTAGATATTCCTTCTGCTTTTGTTATTAACGTTCTACCCCTTAAAGAAAGATCTCTTAGGAGCCAAAGATTAAATCTTTTTTGAGCTTTTTCTATAACCGGAGTGAAATTTAAATCATTTCTAGCTTTCTGATCTTTAGTGATGGAGATTCCCAAATATATTATTGTATCTTTGACAGGGATGTTTGATATTGAGCAAGTATCGGAGTCTTTCACTGCCATTAATTCACATTTGTTTACATTTAAGTACAGTCCAGAGGCTTTAGAGAACACACTGATTATGTTTAGAGCATGAGGTACCTGAGTAGAGTCTTTTAAAAAAATAGTTGTATCATCTGCAAGCTGACTGATGACAATTTCTCTATCAACAATTGTAATGCCTTTCAGAGCGCTTGATTTAATATGAGTAGCTAAGAGTTGGGTGACAAGGAGGAAAAGGTAGGGAGAGATAGGACAACCTTGCCGGATTCCTCGTTTAATGTCAAAGCGTGGAGTCGTGCCAGAACTCAATTTAATTGAACAGTTACTATTAGCATATAGGGTTCGAATAGCTTTACAAAAGAGATGCCCAAAACCGAATTTTTCCAAAGATTTAAAAATAAATGGATGTTCAACTGAATCAAAGGCTTTGTAGAAATCTAAGAAAAGAATGTAACTGTTATCAGTGATTAATTCAGAATAATCTAACAAATCTAAAACCAATCTGATGTTATTAGATATGTGTCTATTATTCATGAAGCCGGATTGTGATTCGTCTATGACAGTATCCAAAACTAATTTAAGCCTTTTGGCAAAAGCAATTGCTAACACCTTATAATCATTGTTTAAAAGACAAACGGGGCGCCAGTTATCAATGAGCAATACATCCTTTTTAGGTTTCGGGATAAGTGTGATTAAGCCTTGTGTCAGTGTTGGAGGGAGTGATTCATTATCTATGCTTTCTGTGAAGACCTTCAATAAGAATGGGGCTAGGTGTTCCACAAAAGCTCTGTAAAATTCGGAAGTAAATCCGTCCACACCAGGAGACTTGTTATGTTTGAGGCTATTGATGGAATCAATTATTTCCTGTAATGTCAAAGGAGCATCACATATATCTCTGTCTATATCAGTAATATTATTCACCTCAATAGAGTCTAAAAAGGCAGACGAACTTCTTTCACAATATTGAGAGGTGTATAACTTTCTATAGAAGTTTGAGCAGTGAGTAGCAATTAGCTTGGGGTTATCACAAATAGTATTATCAATTTTAAGTTGCTGAATAGAGTTAGTTTTGGAATGAGATTTTTCCAACCCAAAAAAATAGGCAGAATTTTGTTCTCCCTCTTCCATCCATTTTTGCCTTGATCTAATAAAGGCACCCTTTGCTTTAAGCGTATATAAGTTGTTAAGCTTACTTTGATATTCAGTGAGAGTTTCGTTTTCGTCTGTAGAGAGACAATCTGGGGGCTTTTGACAAAGGGAGGTTATGGTAGATACTATCTCATCTTCCTCTGAATTTCTCCGCTTGGCTAGATCAGAACTATATTTCCTTAAGTACTTAGCAATTTCAAATTTCATAAGTTCCCACTTGATACAGTATTTGTTAACAATTTGAGCCTCAATCCAATATTTCTGAAAAGCCTTTTAACTTCAACTTTTACATCTTCATAAATTAAGATTGAACTATTCAATTTCCAATATGAAGAACGGTTATGACAAGCAGAGGAGGATAGAGGGATGCTAATATGTATGGCTTTATGATCTGTTAACGGTGTAGCCAGAATTTGTGTTGTTGTATTCTCTTTAGGACCTCTGGACATGAGCCAATAATCAATCCTAGATTGGGAGGATCCCGTCTTGTTAGACCATGTGTACATTCTGTCAGTCGGAAATTTTTCTCTCCAAATATCTATCAGATCAAATCTTTGCATGAAGAGCTTTAAATAGCAGTTTACATGACTGTTTTGTCTTGATGGCCATCTATCTAATACATTATCGAGAGCAACATTAAAATCTCCACCAATTAAAAGGAAAGCATTAGGGAACTTGTCTAACCATATCAATAACTTTTGTTCTATACTGTCAAATAGGTTCTCATTCTCTGCTTTACTGTTATATCCATAAACGTTAGTGACAATCAAAATAATCCTGTTAAAGTCAATCACTTGACATACAAAATGACCATAAATATCAATATCCGAGTATAGTATGTTACCTGTAAAATTACACTTCAGAGTGCCCACACCTGCTTAATGTTCTGACCCGTGTGACAGCCAAATATCGTTTCCCCACTGTGACCTCCAGAATTTAACCTCATTAGCTGTGGAATGAGTCTCTTGAAAAAAGATAAAGTCTGCTTTAAAACGTTTAGCATATAAAAACAAAGCTTTACGTTTCCCACTATCCCTTAGACCCCTGGCATTTAATGAGACAAAAGATAAAGACAATTTGAAACACAAAGAACTAAATGAGCAATAGACAATTAAGTCGCAAGTGACTTACCACAAACTAATATAGTATCTTCGAGAACTGTACCATAAGCAGTCACAATTGTGTGAATTTTAAAACAGAGTGAAGTAGCCTTTGAACCTCCTAAGTGTAAGTGAACATCAAGATGAATAGGAAAAAGAAAAGTTAACAATTGGGCTTCATCACAGCTTGGGAGGGATGTTATGTTCATGAGTTGTTTAAGCCCTTCTTTAGGCACTTGAGGTCAGAAAACAGGAACAAAGTGAAGAAGTCCATAGGTGCTGCTCTTCTTTTGAAAAACAAAGCAAAAAGAAGCAAACAGACGCAGCTTCATACTTGAGCTTGTGTGGGTAACTGGATAAAAGTCTCTTCTCATATTGTAGATTAAGTCAACAAAAGGAGCCCAGATGCACTGGTCTTCATAACAGATTTAGCATATTTTCATGGTGGAGGGAAGATCTCTTTGTTTTCGACAAAACCGCGACCTCCAACGAAGAAAGCCGCTTTTCCTTCCTTTCGGGCAGCTTCCACCGCTGGCCACAGCTTCCTCCTGTTTTCCCGGTCGATCTGGCAAAGGTCTTCAGCAAAACGCAGACCATGGTCGCGCAGATACCTGGAGTTTTTGGCGGCCGTCCAGACAGCTGCTCTGTGAATCCGGGACGAAAACTGAATTATGACGCTTCTGGGCCCCTTCGCATTCTTTGTACCAAGACGATGGACGGTGTCAATCACTTCTGGTAGCCGTTTTTTATCCTCCGGTAGGACGGCCTGACAGATTTTAATTACTTCCATCCGTACTTGCTGGTTCTCTACTGTCTCCAGTATGCCGTTGAGCCGCAGGTTCCAGCGACGAGAGTATCTTTCCAGGTCTGTGATCCGCGTTTCTAGGACGCCGGTGCGCTTTTTCTCTTCGTGGTAAAGTTGCTCAACTTGAGCAACCTTACCTTTCACTGAGTTGACATCCTCACAAATGGTGTGGATTTGCTTCTTCAGGTCCGTTATCACAGTTTTGTTTTCCATAATCAGTGATTCAAGCTTGTCGGACCGAGTGTTAATTAGCTGGGCAAGTGAGGAGACAAACCCTGGAGCGTCGGCTAACATTAAGTCAGTTTCCATAGCGTTGCCGGAGGTATCATGTTTACCTTTCTTGCTGGGAGGCGGTTTAGTTGGGGTAATTGGCACGTCGGAAAGGTCATCTTCATCCATCACGCTGAGTTTCAGCCCTTCTTTTGCCGCATAACCGTGGTAGTTGTCTATCAGAATATTTCGGCTAGCGTTAGCGGACTTTGCTTCGTTGCTAGCTGCTCCCGTCTTTTCATTACGCGATTTTCTCTTGTCCATACTTGAACTTGACATTTTTCACGTTTGTTTTGACAAAATAGAAAAGGATATGCTCACAACAGTTTTTTGGTCAAAGGCAAGCTCTCTATGAAAAGTTATTCACCGTTAAATTAGTTTTGGTAACAGAGCTCGACTCAAAGAGTGTGTTCACGGCGCCATCTTGGCTGAACCCCCCCGCAGCTCTTCCCGGTGCTTTCTCTTTGCGCTCCTGTCTGACGCGTTTCTTCCGGTCCGGAAGTTTGGCTCTCAGCAGGTAGGATTGTCGATGCTCGTGGTTTCCACGTTGCCAGGTGTTGATCCCTTTGTTCTTATAGCACATGTATGTTTTGCTGCAGAGCGGCTGAGCTGATGTGCCCCGCTTGGTGTGCGCTGGTCCCGTTGTGTTGCGGTGGTAAGTGTCCTCTCTGTCTGCACGATCTTGGTCGATACACTTTTAAGCTAACGTTAGCATGGTTGCAGGTAAATGCCGGTAGCCGCATGTGTCTCTCCCTCTCTCACCGCCATGTGTGTGTATCCGATCCGGCCAAAAGGTATGTTGTAGTTTTACTGCGGCACTTGAAACCAGTATGGTAGGCTCATTTTAATAGTGTTAATTTTGTTCTTTTTAGATGAGATGCAGCCATTGGGCCGAACGATCTGTGTTACATAAGAAAAGTCACGATCAGCTGACGGCTGCTGCTTTGCCCCTGCTCTGTTGGCTGCTGTGTCGCAGCCTTGGCCGCTGCATTACCGCCGTTTTGCAGCTGTTTCGCTGCTAAGTCACTGCCATCTTAATTGTGCCTTCATGGCAATGTGTTTAGTTTCATTTTGACACCTTAACTTGGTTTTTGTTTTCTTTACCCCACCTGTCTTGACTTTTGATATCCTTTTTGTTTAATTTGATTTAATTAACTAGTGTAATTCATTTGTTAGGGCATGTGGTGTTTACTTTTGTTTGCATACAATTTGTGCTATTTGCTTTCTTTTCTTTATTGTTGGTTTATTCTGGGCAATATATATTTTGTTTGTTTTTGACTATAATTTGCCCCGTGTCCATTTTATACTAGTTTTGTTTCACTGTGTGACTATTCTCTTGTTGTTCGTTTTTCTTTGCAGAGGCTGGTGGTGGTGCTGGTGACCTGGGTGGTGGTGTCCCTTCCTTCCCTGTGTGCTGTGCTTCCCTGGGATTTTTGGTTATTCACAAAGTGTGTGTGTGTGATTGTCACGTGCCCAGGTGACTTGTGATATTTTGTTTGGACCCCTTCCCTCACTAGTTTCTCCACACCAGACTGAATAGTCTCTTTTTTACAATTTGTGTGGGCACTGCATTGTTTTAATATTTGATAATAAAGTGTATTTAACTGTGAACCACGTCTCATGCCTAATGAGTGACCTTACTTGCGTGTCCTGAGATCAATTGATGGATTTAAATCTTTGGGTGAAAGTCCCAAGGTGGCGTTGTTGCAGTCCTACCCTTTGAACACAGGCAATTCGATATTACTGTGTCTTGTGTCCTCCCTACGCTCACCACACCTTCATTACCTCACCTGTTCCTGATCCCCTCATTAGTGTTTCTGTGTTTAGTCTTTGTTCTTCTTGCACTCCTCCAGTCAGTTCGATGTCCTCCTTGATTTACGCTGCGATTCTCTTGCCGCGATTTTCTCTAGTGTCTCCTCTTGTCTCTTCCCCGTTGGTATGTTTGGTATTTAGATTTCTTATCTTTTCATTCAGTTTGAACTTCTGTTGCACTTTAATTAAGCTGTTTTATTTGTTACTTTGTTTTAGTCCTTGACTCGTTTTGTTCTCCTGGTTTTTGTAAATTTCAGCTTTTATAAGATTAAAGGCAGCCTTTTGTTTCCCCCTATCCTACCTCCTGTGTATGGTCCTACTGGCCTGCTTTTGGGTCCTAAAATATAACCCCACTGTAACAGAACAAACTGACCCAGCAAACAACATGCAGTTTTTTCACTTGTGCAATGATTTTTTTTATTCATTTAAATGGCAGGAGGGATGTGGACGGAAGGCTACAGGCTGTATTGACTTTTTATATGAAGCTGTTTGATAGGCCCCATTTTTGGGAGATTCTGGGCGCTGCGTAGCTAACCTCCAAAGTGCAGAGGCTTGAAAGTGCCTTTTGTGGAGGAATTAAATGGCCGTAGCTCCCCGATAGCGGCCAGCGCTCCAGCCCATGCCTCAGCGCCAGCCCAGCTACCAGCCCTAGTCCATGCTTCAGCCCTGCCTCATCCTTTACACGGCTCCCAGGCCATCCGCCTCCAGTGTCCTTCCATCGGCTCCCAGGCCGACAGCTGACCCTCCGTGATCATCCGTCAGTGGCCCTGCCAAGCTCCAGGAGGGTTCCTTCGTCTTCCCCGCCCTGCGTCCAGATGATCTCAGCCTTCGGCTTTGCCACTGGCTTCCAGAGGGCCTTCATCTTCAGCGCCTGCGTCCAGAGGGTCCCAGCCTTCGTCTTTTCCCATCGTCCTCCAGAGAAGGGGGGACCATGACTGACAATCTACAGTTTTAAGAAGAGTGGCTGCCCTGTGTTCTTTTCTCTCTTTACGTTTGTCTCTGTTATTTGGTCAGATGTTGTGCTCCAAGTATTGGGCACAAATCTGACAGCAGCCACACACAGACAAAAAAAAACACACATAACCATGACGCATGATACATGGTACATGGCTCATGGCAAAAACATAATGGACAACAAAGCATTTTAGTCACTGGTATAATCAAATTAAAGGATAATTCTAGCTCATTTCAACTTGGGTCTTCTTGTATAGTGTTGGCCATCAGCTATAACACAGAGTTAATTAAAAGTACAAAAACAAGGCTGCAGTTTAAATAAACCATAATTATTCTTTAATTGTAACACTTCATACTTAAGCGTGTCTGAAACTTTTTACCAGTCTTCTAGTCTGTCTTGGATTGTTAATTTGAGAGTTGTATCCTGAATTAATGAAACTGATATTACAACATATTTATGTTCTTATACAATAAATAGTGTATGAGAGCAAAAGCACTACAGTTCGTATTTGGGAGCATGCAAGTAAATGCATGCAACAGTCACAATGCAGCACTAAGAAGTGTAAAACTCAGACTGCCACCAGCTTTAAGGGTTACAGTTACACTACACATACTGTACTTCATGTGTTTAATGTGTTCAGACATCTGGCTAACTTCTGCTGCAAAGTAGAGGGACATTTCCTGTTTGATGACCAATAAGGCCTGCAAGAGAAAACAAAACTTACTAGCAATTTTGCATACAAAATATGAGTCAGTTCAGAAAATACTGACTCAGAGCTACTGGACAGACTAGCTAGTGTCACAAGTAACAACCCTGCATCATACCCAGAATGCAATGCCCTCTTAAAATATAAAAGTTCTCCCTGGAACAGAGACAGTGAAAAAAGCCATCCCACTCTAGTCTCTTGCAACATAAGACACCATTAACACCAAGTGTGCATGAGTGTGAATGTGTCTACCTGAGATTTAAGGAGGTAAGTGACTGTAGGCTGATGATGCTGTCTGGAATGGCCCTGATGCAGTTGTGATACAGGTTTAGTGTCTCCAAGGCAACAAGGAGGCAGACCTCTGAGGGGATGTCAGTCAGTCTGTTCTTGGACAAGTCTGGAGAGACAAAAGTTATAAGTATAAAAGAATTCAATCAAAAATATTAAAAAGAGATACTTGAATTGATCGTTTTTAAGCAAAAACAGAGCAGAAAGAAATTGTATTAGTTAAAAAAGGTTATTACTAAAACGGTCAAAAAAAACCTTCTTTGCTGTGCCCAAACCATCTAGGGCAAATTCAAAGTCATACACAATTCATTCAAATGAAAAT